>NC_135793.1:12945559-13017281 GCF_051106095.1 Pogona vitticeps | reverse complement strand
AAATGATCCAGATGACACATGGTCCAAATTACGGGAAGCAGGACTTCCAGAGGAGGAAGAAGAAATAGTAGAAGCAGTTCTAACGGGCCTGCCTGCCCAAGAAAAAAATCCTAATGAAGAAATAACCACACAGAGGGGAACAGCTGGAGCAGAGGCTGACATTAGTGGCAATGCTGCAGACCGGTCAACTCTAGAGAATAAGTTAGCTGAAGTGATGGCTGATTTATTAGCTTGCCATAAACAATGGGTGAATGCACACACAGCTAATGAACTTCAAACAAGAAGATACCATGAAATGAAACTACAGATTTTAGAGAAGCAAATTGCTGAGAAACAAACAAGCCAGAGACTCAATATCTAACATTGACAGGAGAAACCTACCATATTACCAAGAGGGCGATGACATTTTTTCATTTTTATCACTTTTTGAATCTTCGTTTGCTGATCTGAACGTGCCAACACAATTATATTTAAAACTTCTACGATCTACAAGTTTCCGGGGAGTTAGCCACCATTTTAGCAAGAAGTTCCAGCCAAAATTTAACTTGGGAACAGTTTAAAATTTTGGTTTACCAAAGAGAAGGTTTTACACCAGAACTGCTAAGGCAACAGTTTAGAAAATTGAGGAAGACCCCTCAAGTGAGTTATTCTGCCCTTGCTGATCAAATAGAGGTGTTAGGCGGACCGTTGGTTAGAGGCTGCCAAGGTCAATACATTCAAGGACTTAAGAATGCTACTGTATATAGAACATTTTCTAAATTAGTACCACCAGAGTTAAAGAGTAGCTTATTGGAGAAAAATTGCACAGACCTCCAACGTTGGCGCTCAATAACCAATGAATTAATTTCCTTCAAGAAGAGTGAACCTATTACCAGAGAAGGGCCTATTCCAGAAGTGCTTAGAAGGGCAGAGTCAATACGAATCCAAGAAGACAGTGGTTCCTGAACCAAGACAGTCTTTTGCTGGAGAGCGAAGAAGCATGGGCCCTAGCCAGACTAGGTCACCCTTGACTTGCTTTCAATGCGGAGGAGCCCATTTAAAAAGGGATTGTCCACGACTGGCGGGATCAACTAGTCAAGAGGAGAAGCCAGTTGGCAAAACCCCGTTACCTGCCCCACGGAGATTTCAGCAGACACCCCTTGCCAGCACCAAGGAGATTCGAGAAGGCGCCCATACCGGCTCAACGGAAATACAAATCAACAACCCCAAAGGTCAACTATCTCAGTGCAACATCGCTAGAAATACCAGAACAACCAACAGAACCACATGAAGTTAATCAACTAAGGAATGTGTCACCCCAGCGACAAGAAGGAGTCAAGCCAAATTTTTCTGAAACCAGTGAAATGCAAGCAACGGAGCCAAGGATTGTGCCAAGGATAATGGGCTTACAAGTAGCTCAAATCTCTTCAACAGTAAACCAGCAGACACCCCTCAGGGGAGAAATTTTCAGTTATAGAGCCTAGTAGCATCCTACCGGAAGAACAGTTATATTGGTCACTGAAAAGTTTCTCAGAACCGGTAACCCTACATTTTTTCTATGGGAGATTTGACCATAAATGCCTCTAGGGATACCGCTGCCGATATCTCATCAATTAACAAACAGTTTGTGGATCCGGCACTAATCTTGAATAACCTGAGATGTCCAGTGAAAACATATGGATCAGGAGAAATAATCGAGCGATTCGAACCACTCGTGTATGTGCAAATTAGCTACAAGAATTGGAAAGGTGCAAAATATTTATTAGTGCATGAAGGTAAACCTGATTTTTTATGGGAAACAATCTAGCATTTCTTAACCACCAAACACACTTTAAAATCAAGCTTCCATACAAGCAGTGACACGTGCGCGAAGCAAAGCAATAGAGCAAGTCCCAACTGAAGATAACTCTGAGGAGAAACCAGATGGACATGTAATGCAACATCAACCCCTTGCAGATGAAATGGATAGTACAACTGAGATAAAAACTGAACCAGAGGATCTACTAGTACCAATGGGATCAGAGGAATTCAAATGAAAACAGATGGAAGACCCTACATTGGATTCTTTGAGTGTCTCAAGCCGACAGTTACGCGATTCAACCGGTACAACAAAAAAGTAACCTTTTTGTGGGGACAAAATGGACTATTGTACCGAGAATATTTTCCCAAATCAAAATGAACAGGCGGAACCAGTACAACCAACTAGTGATTCCACAGAGGTACAGAGAAAGAATTCTGCAACTTGCCCACGATAGTCCAAGTAGGCGGACATCTTGGAATTCAAAAAACTTTAAGTAGGATTTCGCAGCATTTTTATTGGCCCGGCATTTCCAAAAACGTCAGGGACTACGTTAGTACCTGTGATTACTGTCAAAGAACAGGGAAACGGACTGATTGTACAAAACAAAAATACTATCATGTCAAGAAGCCCCGTCACCGAGAGTTTGAAGTGGGTGATATGGTACTTGTACTAAACCCGCTCAGACCTTCAAAATTGGAAGTAGTTTGGGAAGGTCCAGGGGAAATCATACAAAAAGTGGGAAATGTGAATTATCTTGTGAAAATGTTAAATTCATCCAAGAAACCAGTTATGTATCACGTAAATAGTTTAAAAATGTATAGAAACAGATCTGCAAACAATTCTGATTGTAACAATGTGGAGAGAAAAATCGAACATAATGTAACAGATCGTTGAAAAATGGTATGCTGATGTAATATGGTTACCTTGAATTTATGGTTAAAATTAACTTGTTTTCTTTTTCTGTATTAGAGATGTATTTAGCCATAAGAAAAGATATATTACTGTTATGAATTTAATACTTTGTTAAGATAAATGTATTTAGCCATAAGAAAAGATATATTACTGTTATGAATTTAATACTTTGTTAAGATAAATTTAAGTTCACATATAGTCTTGTTAACCTTTCATAATCAAATGTTAAGTTAGTAACAAAATAAGAACTCTAATAGTTCTGTATTTTGTATCTTTAAGGGGGGGCGTGTCATGAATTTGATTATGAAAATAGAATAGAATTGTATTTCATAGGATTTATTTCAGAGCTGCAACGAAAAAGCTAGAAATCTGCTTGTGTCCAGGTGCTAATTAGAGAGTAAATGTACAAGGTCAGTTCTTCTCCAGCTAAAGAAAAAAAAATTAAGAAGAGCAAGCTGACCCTTATCTTATCTCAGCTCCGATGGACAAGGACATAACTTCTTAATTTAAGGAAGAGGGGAGAAGAAGGAGGAGAAGGACGGAGAAGAGAGATGGGGGAAGAGTTTGCTTTCACGACAGCCAGAGACGACACATGGAGAGAGATGCGTCTGGCAGAACTTTAATCAGAAGACTGCGTAAGAATGCTTATTTAAGATATAGCTAGACTGTTTTATTATTTTCACTTTATAGAGGAAATGTCTGGTGGCTAAGGCTGGGGGTTATTTTGGAAATACTGAATAACGTTAAAATAAGCTTGTTGAAATGGTATCTTTTGTAATAAAATATAAAAAGACAAATTGTCTGTAAGCTGTCTCCTTGTTTAGACCAAGCTACTGTAGTAAATTGGATATTTTTGTACTAAGATTGTTTTGATCTGGCCACATTACACTACCAAATGAGGGTCCTAGAGTAATAAAAGAGGAAGAGCAGACCTTCCAGATTGTTTATATAAAATCGAGACAGACTTGGGTGAAGGAGTGAGAAGTCGCCTAGGGCAAAATTACAGGACCCGGTTTTGCTAGCATTAGGGACTAATCATTCTGAATCCCTCTCTGTCTCGTGTAAAGGCAGTTCTAAGGAACGCTTTTACCACATGGTGGCAGCGGTGGGATATTATTCACATGCCGTGTTTACCACATGGTGGCATCTTGGGATCTGAGCCTTACGTGCCGTGTTTACAGTATAGTGGCAGATGGGATTTGGTTTGCGCTTTGCTCAAGGGCTGAATTAGCGCTTGTAATTGTTTTATGAAAGCAGATGTGTGAGTAAGCAGATACACACTGCTAAATAAAGGACAAGAGAAACTTCTCTGGCGTGAGCTTCAGAGCAAAGCAGGGAAGGTTGTAAATTATTGTGACTGGAGAAGACTCCTATGCAGAAAGCTCAGGCTAAAGTGATGCAGGGAGAGATTCTGCCAGTGGCTTAAGAGTTCTAAGGAACAAGCATTGTGCTGTTTAAAAAGTGCCAGCTTGTTTCACTCAGGTGACAGAGTGGCAAAATTGTTTGAGTGTAGCAGGAGTCTATAAGGAGCAGCCAGGATAATAAAAGTAATTTAAAAGTAATTAAATAAAGTTAAAAAAGGAAAATTTCCTACCCCAAGCCAGAGCCAAAAGGATTTCCTGAAGGGAAAGTAGGATTAGTCAAAGCTGACAGTTTAATTGTTTTATTGCTCCTCCCGTGCTTCGGCCAAGGCTGCAGGGAGAGAAGAAAAAAAAAAAGAAGGAAAAATGGCTTTTAGCAGTCGGTGTTCACTGCCTGAATTATCAGTGGATAAGGAGATTTTGTCAGCAATGGAGCATAGTTCTTTACTGCAGAGTGGAGCAAGATCAACAACTATTAGTAGATCGCTACAGATACCCAAAGAATTTCATATGAGGAGTGCTGTCACAAGATTTACTGAAGAGGATGCCCAAAGGTTAATGGAAGCAAATCCAGAAGTAGTTAAACCTAAAGTAATGCCAAGAAGGACACAGCCGTACACTGGGGCAGAACAAGTTCCTATACAGCAGGACCTGCTAACAGAGAAGATTCTTGTGGATGTCCAGAAGTCAGTCATAGGAAGAGGAATTTTAAAACACACAGATGATCAATTTGGGGCTGAAAGAGCTGCTTCTTTCCAGTTACCAGGTGGATTGCAAACGGACAGATTGTTGACTCACCAAAGAGAAGACGCTGTCCTGAGAGTTTTGGCAAATGATCCAGATGACACATGGTCCAAATTACGGGAAGCAGGACTTCCAGAGGAGGAAGAAGAAATAGTAGAAGCAGTTCTAACGGGCCTGCCTGCCCAAGAAAAAATTCCTAATGAAGAAATAACCACACAGAGGGGAACAGCTGGAGCAGAGGCTGACATTAGTGGCAATGCTGCAGACCGGTCAACTCTAGAGAATAAGTTAGCTGAAGTGATGGCTGATTTATTAGCTTGCCATAAACAATGGGTGAATGCACACACAGCTAATGAACTTCAAACAAGAAGATACCATGAAATGAAACTACAGATTTTAGAGAAGCAAATTGCTGAGAAACAACAAGCCAGAGACTCAATATCTAACATTGACAGGAGAAACCTACCATATTACCAAGAGGGCGATGACATTTTTTCATTTTTATCACTTTTTGAATCTTCGTTTGCTGATCTGAACGTGCCAACACAATTATATTTAAAACTTCTACGATCACAAGTTTCCGGGGAGTTAGCCACCATTTTAGCAAGAAGTTCCAGCCAAAATTTAACTTGGGAACAGTTTAAAATTTTGGTTTACCAAAGAGAAGGTTTTACACCAGAACTGCTAAGGCAACAGTTTAGAAAATTGAGGAAGACCCCTCAAGTGAGTTATTCTGCCCTTGCTGATCAAATAGAGGTGTTAGGCGACCGTTGGTTAGAGGCTGCCAAGGTCAATACATTCAAGGACTTAAGAATGCTACTGTATATAGAACATTTTCTAAATTTAGTACCACCAGAGTTAAAGAGTAGCTTATTGGAGAAAAATTGCACAGACCTCCAAACGTTGGCGCTCAAAACCAATGAATTAATTTCCTTCAAGAAGAGTGAACCTATTACCAGAGGAAGGCCTATTCCAGAAGTGCTTAGAAGGCAGAGTCAATACGAATCCAAGAAGACAGTGGTTCCTGAACCAAGACAGTCTTTTGCTGGAGAGCGAAGAAGCATGGGCCCTAGCCAGACTAGGTCACCCTTGACTTGCTTTCAATGCGGAGGAGCCCATTTAAAAAGGGATTGTCCACGACTGGCGGGATCAACTAGTCAAGAGGAGAAGCCAGTTGGCAAAACCCCGTTACCTGCCCCACGGAGATTTCAGCAGACACCCTTGCCAGCACCAAGGAGATTCGAGAAGGCGCCCATACCGGCTCAACGGAAATACAAATCAACAACCCCAAAGGTCAACTATCTCAGTGCAACATCGCTAGAAATACCAGAACAACCAACAGAACCACATGAAGTTAATCAACTAAGGAATGTGTCACCCCAGCGACAAGAAGGAGTCAAGCCAAATTTTTCTGAAACCAGTGAAATGCAAGCAACGGAGCCAAGGATTGTGCCAAGGATAATGGGCTTACAAGTAGCTCAAATCTCTTCAACAGTAAACCAGCAGACACCCTCAGGGGAGAAATTTTCAGTTATAGAGCCTAGTAGCATCCTACCGGAAGAACAGTTATATTGGTCACTGAAAAGTTTCTCAGAACCGGTAACCCTACATTTTTCTATGGGAGATTTGACCATAAATGCCTCTAGGGATACCGCTGCCGATATCTCATCAATTAACAAACAGTTTGTGGATCCGGCACTAATCTTGAATAACCTGAGATGTCCAGTGAAAACATATGGATCAGGAGAAATAATCGAGCGATTCGAACCACTCGTGTATGTGCAAATTAGCTACAAGAATTGGAAAGGTGCAAAATATTTATTAGTGCATGAAGGTAAACCTGATTTTTTATTGGGAAACAATCTAGCATTTCTTAACCACCAACACACTTTAAAATCAGCTTCCATACAAGCAGTGACACGTGCGCGAAGCAAAGCAATAGAGCAAGTCCCAACTGAAGATAACTCTGAGGAGAAACCAGATGGACATGTAATGCAACATCAACCCCTTGCAGATGAAATGGATAGTACAACTGAGATAAAAACTGAACCAGAGGATCTACTAGTACCAATGGGATCAGAGGAATTCAAATGAAAACAGATGGAAGACCCTACATTGGATTCTTTGAGGTCTCAAGCCGACAGTTACGCGATTCAACCGGTACAACAAAAAGTAACCTTTTTGTGGGGACAAAATGGACTATTGTACCGAGAATATTTTCCCAAATCAAATGAACAGGCGGAACCAGTACAACAACTAGTGATTCCACAGAGGTACAGAGAAAGAATTCTGCAACTTGCCCACGATAGTCCAAGTAGCGGACATCTTGGAATTCAAAAAACTTTAAGTAGGATTTCGCAGCATTTTTATTGGCCCGGCATTTCCAAAAACGTCAGGGACTACGTTAGTACCTGTGATTACTGTCAAAGAACAGGGAAACGGACTGATTGTACAAAACAAAAATACTATCATGTCAAGAAGCCCCGTCACCGAGAGTTTGAAGTGGGTGATATGGTACTTGTACTAAACCCGCTCAGACCTTCAAAATTGGAAGTAGTTTGGGAAGGTCCAGGGGAAATCATACAAAAAGTGGGAAATGTGAATTATCTTGTGAAAATGTTAAATTCATCCAAGAAACCAGTTATGTATCACGTAAATAGTTTAAAAATGTATAGAAACAGATCTGCAAACAATTCTGATTGTAACAATGTGGAGAGAAAAATCGAACATAATGTAACAGATCGTTGAAAAATGGTATGCTGATGTAATATGGTTACCTTGAATTTATGGTTAAAATTAACTTGTTTTCTTTTTCTGTATTAGAGATGTATTTAGCCATAAGAAAAGATATATTACTGTTATGAATTTAATACTTTGTTAAGATAAATGTATTTAGCCATAAGAAAAGATATATTACTGTTATGAATTTAATACTTTGTTAAGATAAATTTAAGTTCACATATAGTCTTGTTAACCTTTCATAATCAAATGTTAAGTTAGTAACAAAATAAGAACTCTAATAGTTCTGTATTTTGTATCTTTAAGGGGGGGCGTGTCATGAATTTGATTATGAAAATAGAATAGAATTGTATTTCATAGGATTTATTTCAGAGCTGCAACGAAAAAGCTAGAAATCTGCTTGTGTCCAGGTGCTAATTAGAGAGTAAATGTACAAGGTCAGTTCTTCTCCAGCTAAAGAAAAAAAAATTAAGAAGAGCAAGCTGACCCTTATCTTATCTCAGCTCCGATGGACAAGGACATAACTTCTTAATTTAAGGAAGAGGGGAGAAGAAGGAGGAGAAGGACGGAGAAGAGAGATGGGGGAAGAGTTTGCTTTCACGACAGCCAGAGACGACACATGGAGAGAGATGCGTCTGGCAGAACTTTAATCAGAAGACTGCGTAAGAATGCTTATTTAAGATATAGCTAGACTGTTTTATTATTTTCACTTTATAGAGGAAATGTCTGGTGGCTAAGGCTGGGGGTTATTTTGGAAATACTGAATAACGTTAAAATAAGCTTGTTGAAATGGTATCTTTTGTAATAAAATATAAAAAGACAAATTGTCTGTAAGCTGTCTCCTTGTTTAGACCAAGCTACTGTAGTAAATTGGATATTTTTGTACTAAGATTGTTTTGATCTGGCCACATTACACTACCAAATGAGGGTCCTAGAGTAATAAAAGAGGAAGAGCAGACCTTCCAGATTGTTTATATAAAATCGAGACAGACTTGGGTGAAGGAGTGAGAAGTCGCCTAGGGCAAAATTACAGGACCCGGTTTTGCTAGCATTAGGGACTAATCATTCTGAATCCCTCTCTGTCTCGTGTAAAGGCAGTTCTAAGGAACGCTTTTACCACATGGTGGCAGCGGTGGGATATTATTCACATGCCGTGTTTACCACATGGTGGCATCTTGGGATCTGAGCCTTACGTGCCGTGTTTACAGTATAGTGGCAGATGGGATTTGGTTTGCGCTTTGCTCAAGGGCTGAATTAGCGCTTGTAATTGTTTTATGAAAGCAGATGTGTGAGTAAGCAGATACACACTGCTAAATAAAGGACAAGAGAAACTTCTCTGGCGTGAGCTTCAGAGCAAAGCAGGGAAGGTTGTAAATTATTGTGACTGGAGAAGACTCCTATGCAGAAAGCTCAGGCTAAAGTGATGCAGGGAGAGATTCTGCCAGTGGCTTAAGAGTTCTAAGGAACAAGCATTGTGCTGTTTAAAAAGTGCCAGCTTGTTTCACTCAGGTGACAGAGTGGCAAAATTGTTTGAGTGTAGCAGGAGTCTATAAGGAGCAGCCAGGATAATAAAAGTAATTTAAAAGTAATTAAATAAAGTTAAAAAAGGAAAATTTCCTACCCCAAGCCAGAGCCAAAAGGATTTCCTGAAGGGAAAGTAGGATTAGTCAAAGCTGACAGTTTAATTGTTTTATTGCTCCTCCCGTGCTTCGGCCAAGGCTGCAGGGAGAGAAGAAAAAAAAAAAGAAGGAAAAATGGCTTTTAGCAGTCGGTGTTCACTGCCTGAATTATCAGTGGATAAGGAGATTTTGTCAGCAATGGAGCATAGTTCTTTACTGCAGAGTGGAGCAAGATCAACAACTATTAGTAGATCGCTACAGATACCCAAAGAATTTCATATGAGGAGTGCTGTCACAAGATTTACTGAAGAGGATGCCCAAAGGTTAATGGAAGCAAATCCAGAAGTAGTTAAACCTAAAGTAATGCCAAGAAGGACACAGCCGTACACTGGGGCAGAACAAGTTCCTATACAGCAGGACCTGCTAACAGAGAAGATTCTTGTGGATGTCCAGAAGTCAGTCATAGGAAGAGGAATTTTAAAACACACAGATGATCAATTTGGGGCTGAAAGAGCTGCTTCTTTCCAGTTACCAGGTGGATTGCAAACGGACAGATTGTTGACTCACCAAAGAGAAGACGCTGTCCTGAGAGTTTTGGCAAATGATCCAGATGACACATGGTCCAAATTACGGGAAGCAGGACTTCCAGAGGAGGAAGAAGAAATAGTAGAAGCAGTTCTAACGGGCCTGCCTGCCCAAGAAAAAATTCCTAATGAAGAAATAACCACACAGAGGGGAACAGCTGGAGCAGAGGCTGACATTAGTGGCAATGCTGCAGACCGGTCAACTCTAGAGAATAAGTTAGCTGAAGTGATGGCTGATTTATTAGCTTGCCATAAACAATGGGTGAATGCACACACAGCTAATGAACTTCAAACAAGAAGATACCATGAAATGAAACTACAGATTTTAGAGAAGCAAATTGCTGAGAAACAACAAGCCAGAGACTCAATATCTAACATTGACAGGAGAAACCTACCATATTACCAAGAGGGCGATGACATTTTTTCATTTTTATCACTTTTTGAATCTTCGTTTGCTGATCTGAACGTGCCAACACAATTATATTTAAAACTTCTACGATCACAAGTTTCCGGGGAGTTAGCCACCATTTTAGCAAGAAGTTCCAGCCAAAATTTAACTTGGGAACAGTTTAAAATTTTGGTTTACCAAAGAGAAGGTTTTACACCAGAACTGCTAAGGCAACAGTTTAGAAAATTGAGGAAGACCCCTCAAGTGAGTTATTCTGCCCTTGCTGATCAAATAGAGGTGTTAGGCGACCGTTGGTTAGAGGCTGCCAAGGTCAATACATTCAAGGACTTAAGAATGCTACTGTATATAGAACATTTTCTAAATTTAGTACCACCAGAGTTAAAGAGTAGCTTATTGGAGAAAAATTGCACAGACCTCCAAACGTTGGCGCTCAAAACCAATGAATTAATTTCCTTCAAGAAGAGTGAACCTATTACCAGAGGAAGGCCTATTCCAGAAGTGCTTAGAAGGCAGAGTCAATACGAATCCAAGAAGACAGTGGTTCCTGAACCAAGACAGTCTTTTGCTGGAGAGCGAAGAAGCATGGGCCCTAGCCAGACTAGGTCACCCTTGACTTGCTTTCAATGCGGAGGAGCCCATTTAAAAAGGGATTGTCCACGACTGGCGGGATCAACTAGTCAAGAGGAGAAGCCAGTTGGCAAAACCCCGTTACCTGCCCCACGGAGATTTCAGCAGACACCCTTGCCAGCACCAAGGAGATTCGAGAAGGCGCCCATACCGGCTCAACGGAAATACAAATCAACAACCCCAAAGGTCAACTATCTCAGTGCAACATCGCTAGAAATACCAGAACAACCAACAGAACCACATGAAGTTAATCAACTAAGGAATGTGTCACCCCAGCGACAAGAAGGAGTCAAGCCAAATTTTTCTGAAACCAGTGAAATGCAAGCAACGGAGCCAAGGATTGTGCCAAGGATAATGGGCTTACAAGTAGCTCAAATCTCTTCAACAGTAAACCAGCAGACACCCTCAGGGGAGAAATTTTCAGTTATAGAGCCTAGTAGCATCCTACCGGAAGAACAGTTATATTGGTCACTGAAAAGTTTCTCAGAACCGGTAACCCTACATTTTTCTATGGGAGATTTGACCATAAATGCCTCTAGGGATACCGCTGCCGATATCTCATCAATTAACAAACAGTTTGTGGATCCGGCACTAATCTTGAATAACCTGAGATGTCCAGTGAAAACATATGGATCAGGAGAAATAATCGAGCGATTCGAACCACTCGTGTATGTGCAAATTAGCTACAAGAATTGGAAAGGTGCAAAATATTTATTAGTGCATGAAGGTAAACCTGATTTTTTATTGGGAAACAATCTAGCATTTCTTAACCACCAACACACTTTAAAATCAGCTTCCATACAAGCAGTGACACGTGCGCGAAGCAAAGCAATAGAGCAAGTCCCAACTGAAGATAACTCTGAGGAGAAACCAGATGGACATGTAATGCAACATCAACCCCTTGCAGATGAAATGGATAGTACAACTGAGATAAAAACTGAACCAGAGGATCTACTAGTACCAATGGGATCAGAGGAATTCAAATGAAAACAGATGGAAGACCCTACATTGGATTCTTTGAGGTCTCAAGCCGACAGTTACGCGATTCAACCGGTACAACAAAAAGTAACCTTTTTGTGGGGACAAAATGGACTATTGTACCGAGAATATTTTCCCAAATCAAATGAACAGGCGGAACCAGTACAACAACTAGTGATTCCACAGAGGTACAGAGAAAGAATTCTGCAACTTGCCCACGATAGTCCAAGTAGCGGACATCTTGGAATTCAAAAAACTTTAAGTAGGATTTCGCAGCATTTTTATTGGCCCGGCATTTCCAAAAACGTCAGGGACTACGTTAGTACCTGTGATTACTGTCAAAGAACAGGGAAACGGACTGATTGTACAAAACAAAAATACTATCATGTCAAGAAGCCCCGTCACCGAGAGTTTGAAGTGGGTGATATGGTACTTGTACTAAACCCGCTCAGACCTTCAAAATTGGAAGTAGTTTGGGAAGGTCCAGGGGAAATCATACAAAAAGTGGGAAATGTGAATTATCTTGTGAAAATGTTAAATTCATCCAAGAAACCAGTTATGTATCACGTAAATAGTTTAAAAATGTATAGAAACAGATCTGCAAACAATTCTGATTGTAACAATGTGGAGAGAAAAATCGAACATAATGTAACAGATCGTTGAAAAATGGTATGCTGATGTAATATGGTTACCTTGAATTTATGGTTAAAATTAACTTGTTTTCTTTTTCTGTATTAGAGATGTATTTAGCCATAAGAAAAGATATATTACTGTTATGAATTTAATACTTTGTTAAGATAAATGTATTTAGCCATAAGAAAAGATATATTACTGTTATGAATTTAATACTTTGTTAAGATAAATTTAAGTTCACATATAGTCTTGTTAACCTTTCATAATCAAATGTTAAGTTAGTAACAAAATAAGAACTCTAATAGTTCTGTATTTTGTATCTTTAAGGGGGGGCGTGTCATGAATTTGATTATGAAAATAGAATAGAATTGTATTTCATAGGATTTATTTCAGAGCTGCAACGAAAAAGCTAGAAATCTGCTTGTGTCCAGGTGCTAATTAGAGAGTAAATGTACAAGGTCAGTTCTTCTCCAGCTAAAGAAAAAAAAATTAAGAAGAGCAAGCTGACCCTTATCTTATCTCAGCTCCGATGGACAAGGACATAACTTCTTAATTTAAGGAAGAGGGGAGAAGAAGGAGGAGAAGGACGGAGAAGAGAGATGGGGGAAGAGTTTGCTTTCACGACAGCCAGAGACGACACATGGAGAGAGATGCGTCTGGCAGAACTTTAATCAGAAGACTGCGTAAGAATGCTTATTTAAGATATAGCTAGACTGTTTTATTATTTTCACTTTATAGAGGAAATGTCTGGTGGCTAAGGCTGGGGGTTATTTTGGAAATACTGAATAACGTTAAAATAAGCTTGTTGAAATGGTATCTTTTGTAATAAAATATAAAAAGACAAATTGTCTGTAAGCTGTCTCCTTGTTTAGACCAAGCTACTGTAGTAAATTGGATATTTTTGTACTAAGATTGTTTTGATCTGGCCACATTACACTACCAAATGAGGGTCCTAGAGTAATAAAAGAGGAAGAGCAGACCTTCCAGATTGTTTATATAAAATCGAGACAGACTTGGGTGAAGGAGTGAGAAGTCGCCTAGGGCAAAATTACAGGACCCGGTTTTGCTAGCATTAGGGACTAATCATTCTGAATCCCTCTCTGTCTCGTGTAAAGGCAGTTCTAAGGAACGCTTTTACCACATGGTGGCAGCGGTGGGATATTATTCACATGCCGTGTTTACCACATGGTGGCATCTTGGGATCTGAGCCTTACGTGCCGTGTTTACAGTATAGTGGCAGATGGGATTTGGTTTGCGCTTTGCTCAAGGGCTGAATTAGCGCTTGTAATTGTTTTATGAAAGCAGATGTGTGAGTAAGCAGATACACACTGCTAAATAAAGGACAAGAGAAACTTCTCTGGCGTGAGCTTCAGAGCAAAGCAGGGAAGGTTGTAAATTATTGTGACTGGAGAAGACTCCTATGCAGAAAGCTCAGGCTAAAGTGATGCAGGGAGAGATTCTGCCAGTGGCTTAAGAGTTCTAAGGAACAAGCATTGTGCTGTTTAAAAAGTGCCAGCTTGTTTCACTCAGGTGACAGAGTGGCAAAATTGTTTGAGTGTAGCAGGAGTCTATAAGGAGCAGCCAGGATAATAAAAGTAATTTAAAAGTAATTAAATAAAGTTAAAAAAGGAAAATTTCCTACCCCAAGCCAGAGCCAAAAGGATTTCCTGAAGGGAAAGTAGGATTAGTCAAAGCTGACAGTTTAATTGTTTTATTGCTCCTCCCGTGCTTCGGCCAAGGCTGCAGGGAGAGAAGAAAAAAAAAAAGAAGGAAAAATGGCTTTTAGCAGTCGGTGTTCACTGCCTGAATTATCAGTGGATAAGGAGATTTTGTCAGCAATGGAGCATAGTTCTTTACTGCAGAGTGGAGCAAGATCAACAACTATTAGTAGATCGCTACAGATACCCAAAGAATTTCATATGAGGAGTGCTGTCACAAGATTTACTGAAGAGGATGCCCAAAGGTTAATGGAAGCAAATCCAGAAGTAGTTAAACCTAAAGTAATGCCAAGAAGGACACAGCCGTACACTGGGGCAGAACAAGTTCCTATACAGCAGGACCTGCTAACAGAGAAGATTCTTGTGGATGTCCAGAAGTCAGTCATAGGAAGAGGAATTTTAAAACACACAGATGATCAATTTGGGGCTGAAAGAGCTGCTTCTTTCCAGTTACCAGGTGGATTGCAAACGGACAGATTGTTGACTCACCAAAGAGAAGACGCTGTCCTGAGAGTTTTGGCAAATGATCCAGATGACACATGGTCCAAATTACGGGAAGCAGGACTTCCAGAGGAGGAAGAAGAAATAGTAGAAGCAGTTCTAACGGGCCTGCCTGCCCAAGAAAAAATTCCTAATGAAGAAATAACCACACAGAGGGGAACAGCTGGAGCAGAGGCTGACATTAGTGGCAATGCTGCAGACCGGTCAACTCTAGAGAATAAGTTAGCTGAAGTGATGGCTGATTTATTAGCTTGCCATAAACAATGGGTGAATGCACACACAGCTAATGAACTTCAAACAAGAAGATACCATGAAATGAAACTACAGATTTTAGAGAAGCAAATTGCTGAGAAACAACAAGCCAGAGACTCAATATCTAACATTGACAGGAGAAACCTACCATATTACCAAGAGGGCGATGACATTTTTTCATTTTTATCACTTTTTGAATCTTCGTTTGCTGATCTGAACGTGCCAACACAATTATATTTAAAACTTCTACGATCACAAGTTTCCGGGGAGTTAGCCACCATTTTAGCAAGAAGTTCCAGCCAAAATTTAACTTGGGAACAGTTTAAAATTTTGGTTTACCAAAGAGAAGGTTTTACACCAGAACTGCTAAGGCAACAGTTTAGAAAATTGAGGAAGACCCCTCAAGTGAGTTATTCTGCCCTTGCTGATCAAATAGAGGTGTTAGGCGACCGTTGGTTAGAGGCTGCCAAGGTCAATACATTCAAGGACTTAAGAATGCTACTGTATATAGAACATTTTCTAAATTTAGTACCACCAGAGTTAAAGAGTAGCTTATTGGAGAAAAATTGCACAGACCTCCAAACGTTGGCGCTCAAAACCAATGAATTAATTTCCTTCAAGAAGAGTGAACCTATTACCAGAGGAAGGCCTATTCCAGAAGTGCTTAGAAGGCAGAGTCAATACGAATCCAAGAAGACAGTGGTTCCTGAACCAAGACAGTCTTTTGCTGGAGAGCGAAGAAGCATGGGCCCTAGCCAGACTAGGTCACCCTTGACTTGCTTTCAATGCGGAGGAGCCCATTTAAAAAGGGATTGTCCACGACTGGCGGGATCAACTAGTCAAGAGGAGAAGCCAGTTGGCAAAACCCCGTTACCTGCCCCACGGAGATTTCAGCAGACACCCTTGCCAGCACCAAGGAGATTCGAGAAGGCGCCCATACCGGCTCAACGGAAATACAAATCAACAACCCCAAAGGTCAACTATCTCAGTGCAACATCGCTAGAAATACCAGAACAACCAACAGAACCACATGAAGTTAATCAACTAAGGAATGTGTCACCCCAGCGACAAGAAGGAGTCAAGCCAAATTTTTCTGAAACCAGTGAAATGCAAGCAACGGAGCCAAGGATTGTGCCAAGGATAATGGGCTTACAAGTAGCTCAAATCTCTTCAACAGTAAACCAGCAGACACCCTCAGGGGAGAAATTTTCAGTTATAGAGCCTAGTAGCATCCTACCGGAAGAACAGTTATATTGGTCACTGAAAAGTTTCTCAGAACCGGTAACCCTACATTTTTCTATGGGAGATTTGACCATAAATGCCTCTAGGGATACCGCTGCCGATATCTCATCAATTAACAAACAGTTTGTGGATCCGGCACTAATCTTGAATAACCTGAGATGTCCAGTGAAAACATATGGATCAGGAGAAATAATCGAGCGATTCGAACCACTCGTGTATGTGCAAATTAGCTACAAGAATTGGAAAGGTGCAAAATATTTATTAGTGCATGAAGGTAAACCTGATTTTTTATTGGGAAACAATCTAGCATTTCTTAACCACCAACACACTTTAAAATCAGCTTCCATACAAGCAGTGACACGTGCGCGAAGCAAAGCAATAGAGCAAGTCCCAACTGAAGATAACTCTGAGGAGAAACCAGATGGACATGTAATGCAACATCAACCCCTTGCAGATGAAATGGATAGTACAACTGAGATAAAAACTGAACCAGAGGATCTACTAGTACCAATGGGATCAGAGGAATTCAAATGAAAACAGATGGAAGACCCTACATTGGATTCTTTGAGGTCTCAAGCCGACAGTTACGCGATTCAACCGGTACAACAAAAAGTAACCTTTTTGTGGGGACAAAATGGACTATTGTACCGAGAATATTTTCCCAAATCAAATGAACAGGCGGAACCAGTACAACAACTAGTGATTCCACAGAGGTACAGAGAAAGAATTCTGCAACTTGCCCACGATAGTCCAAGTAGCGGACATCTTGGAATTCAAAAAACTTTAAGTAGGATTTCGCAGCATTTTTATTGGCCCGGCATTTCCAAAAACGTCAGGGACTACGTTAGTACCTGTGATTACTGTCAAAGAACAGGGAAACGGACTGATTGTACAAAACAAAAATACTATCATGTCAAGAAGCCCCGTCACCGAGAGTTTGAAGTGGGTGATATGGTACTTGTACTAAACCCGCTCAGACCTTCAAAATTGGAAGTAGTTTGGGAAGGTCCAGGGGAAATCATACAAAAAGTGGGAAATGTGAATTATCTTGTGAAAATGTTAAATTCATCCAAGAAACCAGTTATGTATCACGTAAATAGTTTAAAAATGTATAGAAACAGATCTGCAAACAATTCTGATTGTAACAATGTGGAGAGAAAAATCGAACATAATGTAACAGATCGTTGAAAAATGGTATGCTGATGTAATATGGTTACCTTGAATTTATGGTTAAAATTAACTTGTTTTCTTTTTCTGTATTAGAGATGTATTTAGCCATAAGAAAAGATATATTACTGTTATGAATTTAATACTTTGTTAAGATAAATGTATTTAGCCATAAGAAAAGATATATTACTGTTATGAATTTAATACTTTGTTAAGATAAATTTAAGTTCACATATAGTCTTGTTAACCTTTCATAATCAAATGTTAAGTTAGTAACAAAATAAGAACTCTAATAGTTCTGTATTTTGTATCTTTAAGGGGGGGCGTGTCATGAATTTGATTATGAAAATAGAATAGAATTGTATTTCATAGGATTTATTTCAGAGCTGCAACGAAAAAGCTAGAAATCTGCTTGTGTCCAGGTGCTAATTAGAGAGTAAATGTACAAGGTCAGTTCTTCTCCAGCTAAAGAAAAAAAAATTAAGAAGAGCAAGCTGACCCTTATCTTATCTCAGCTCCGATGGACAAGGACATAACTTCTTAATTTAAGGAAGAGGGGAGAAGAAGGAGGAGAAGGACGGAGAAGAGAGATGGGGGAAGAGTTTGCTTTCACGACAGCCAGAGACGACACATGGAGAGAGATGCGTCTGGCAGAACTTTAATCAGAAGACTGCGTAAGAATGCTTATTTAAGATATAGCTAGACTGTTTTATTATTTTCACTTTATAGAGGAAATGTCTGGTGGCTAAGGCTGGGGGTTATTTTGGAAATACTGAATAACGTTAAAATAAGCTTGTTGAAATGGTATCTTTTGTAATAAAATATAAAAAGACAAATTGTCTGTAAGCTGTCTCCTTGTTTAGACCAAGCTACTGTAGTAAATTGGATATTTTTGTACTAAGATTGTTTTGATCTGGCCACATTACGCTACCAAATGAGGGTCCTAGAGTAATAAAAGAGGAAGAGCAGACCTTCCAGATTGTTTATATAAAATCGAGACAGACTTGGGTGAAGGAGTGAGAAGTCGCCTAGGGCAAAATTACAGGACCCGGTTTTGCTAGCATTAGGGACTAATCATTCTGAATCCCTCTCTGTCTCGTGTAAAGGCAGTTCTAAGGAACGCTTTTACCACATGGTGGCAGCGGTGGGATATTATTCACATGCCGTGTTTACCACATGGTGGCATCTTGGGATCTGAGCCTTACGTGCCGTGTTTACAGTATAGTGGCAGATGGGATTTGGTTTGCGCTTTGCTCAAGGGCTGAATTAGCGCTTGTAATTGTTTTATGAAAGCAGATGTGTGAGTAAGCAGATACACACTGCTAAATAAAGGACAAGAGAAACTTCTCTGGCGTGAGCTTCAGAGCAAAGCAGGGAAGGTTGTAAATTATTGTGACTGGAGAAGACTCCTATGCAGAAAGCTCAGGCTAAAGTGATGCAGGGAGAGATTCTGCCAGTGGCTTAAGAGTTCTAAGGAACAAGCATTGTGCTGTTTAAAAAGTGCCAGCTTGTTTCACTCAGGTGACAGAGTGGCAAAATTGTTTGAGTGTAGCAGGAGTCTATAAGGAGCAGCCAGGATAATAAAAGTAATTTAAAAGTAATTAAATAAAGTTAAAAAAGGAAAATTTCCTACCCCAAGCCAGAGCCAAAAGGATTTCCTGAAGGGAAAGTAGGATTAGTCAAAGCTGACAGTTTAATTGTTTTATTGCTCCTCCCGTGCTTCGGCCAAGGCTGCAGGGAGAGAAGAAAAAAAAAAAGAAGGAAAAATGGCTTTTAGCAGTCGGTGTTCACTGCCTGAATTATCAGTGGATAAGGAGATTTTGTCAGCAATGGAGCATAGTTCTTTACTGCAGAGTGGAGCAAGATCAACAACTATTAGTAGATCGCTACAGATACCCAAAGAATTTCATATGAGGAGTGCTGTCACAAGATTTACTGAAGAGGATGCCCAAAGGTTAATGGAAGCAAATCCAGAAGTAGTTAAACCTAAAGTAATGCCAAGAAGGACACAGCCGTACACTGGGGCAGAACAAGTTCCTATACAGCAGGACCTGCTAACAGAGAAGATTCTTGTGGATGTCCAGAAGTCAGTCATAGGAAGAGGAATTTTAAAACACACAGATGATCAATTTGGGGCTGAAAGAGCTGCTTCTTTCCAGTTACCAGGTGGATTGCAAACGGACAGATTGTTGACTCACCAAAGAGAAGACGCTGTCCTGAGAGTTTTGGCAAATGATCCAGATGACACATGGTCCAAATTACGGGAAGCAGGACTTCCAGAGGAGGAAGAAGAAATAGTAGAAGCAGTTCTAACGGGCCTGCCTGCCCAAGAAAAAATTCCTAATGAAGAAATAACCACACAGAGGGGAACAGCTGGAGCAGAGGCTGACATTAGTGGCAATGCTGCAGACCGGTCAACTCTAGAGAATAAGTTAGCTGAAGTGATGGCTGATTTATTAGCTTGCCATAAACAATGGGTGAATGCACACACAGCTAATGAACTTCAAACAAGAAGATACCATGAAATGAAACTACAGATTTTAGAGAAGCAAATTGCTGAGAAACAACAAGCCAGAGACTCAATATCTAACATTGACAGGAGAAACCTACCATATTACCAAGAGGGCGATGACATTTTTTCATTTTTATCACTTTTTGAATCTTCGTTTGCTGATCTGAACGTGCCAACACAATTATATTTAAAACTTCTACGATCACAAGTTTCCGGGGAGTTAGCCACCATTTTAGCAAGAAGTTCCAGCCAAAATTTAACTTGGGAACAGTTTAAAATTTTGGTTTACCAAAGAGAAGGTTTTACACCAGAACTGCTAAGGCAACAGTTTAGAAAATTGAGGAAGACCCCTCAAGTGAGTTATTCTGCCCTTGCTGATCAAATAGAGGTGTTAGGCGACCGTTGGTTAGAGGCTGCCAAGGTCAATACATTCAAGGACTTAAGAATGCTACTGTATATAGAACATTTTCTAAATTTAGTACCACCAGAGTTAAAGAGTAGCTTATTGGAGAAAAATTGCACAGACCTCCAAACGTTGGCGCTCAAAACCAATGAATTAATTTCCTTCAAGAAGAGTGAACCTATTACCAGAGGAAGGCCTATTCCAGAAGTGCTTAGAAGGCAGAGTCAATACGAATCCAAGAAGACAGTGGTTCCTGAACCAAGACAGTCTTTTGCTGGAGAGCGAAGAAGCATGGGCCCTAGCCAGACTAGGTCACCCTTGACTTGCTTTCAATGCGGAGGAGCCCATTTAAAAAGGGATTGTCCACGACTGGCGGGATCAACTAGTCAAGAGGAGAAGCCAGTTGGCAAAACCCCGTTACCTGCCCCACGGAGATTTCAGCAGACACCCTTGCCAGCACCAAGGAGATTCGAGAAGGCGCCCATACCGGCTCAACGGAAATACAAATCAACAACCCCAAAGGTCAACTATCTCAGTGCAACATCGCTAGAAATACCAGAACAACCAACAGAACCACATGAAGTTAATCAACTAAGGAATGTGTCACCCCAGCGACAAGAAGGAGTCAAGCCAAATTTTTCTGAAACCAGTGAAATGCAAGCAACGGAGCCAAGGATTGTGCCAAGGATAATGGGCTTACAAGTAGCTCAAATCTCTTCAACAGTAAACCAGCAGACACCCTCAGGGGAGAAATTTTCAGTTATAGAGCCTAGTAGCATCCTACCGGAAGAACAGTTATATTGGTCACTGAAAAGTTTCTCAGAACCGGTAACCCTACATTTTTCTATGGGAGATTTGACCATAAATGCCTCTAGGGATACCGCTGCCGATATCTCATCAATTAACAAACAGTTTGTGGATCCGGCACTAATCTTGAATAACCTGAGATGTCCAGTGAAAACATATGGATCAGGAGAAATAATCGAGCGATTCGAACCACTCGTGTATGTGCAAATTAGCTACAAGAATTGGAAAGGTGCAAAATATTTATTAGTGCATGAAGGTAAACCTGATTTTTTATTGGGAAACAATCTAGCATTTCTTAACCACCAACACACTTTAAAATCAGCTTCCATACAAGCAGTGACACGTGCGCGAAGCAAAGCAATAGAGCAAGTCCCAACTGAAGATAACTCTGAGGAGAAACCAGATGGACATGTAATGCAACATCAACCCCTTGCAGATGAAATGGATAGTACAACTGAGATAAAAACTGAACCAGAGGATCTACTAGTACCAATGGGATCAGAGGAATTCAAATGAAAACAGATGGAAGACCCTACATTGGATTCTTTGAGGTCTCAAGCCGACAGTTACGCGATTCAACCGGTACAACAAAAAGTAACCTTTTTGTGGGGACAAAATGGACTATTGTACCGAGAATATTTTCCCAAATCAAATGAACAGGCGGAACCAGTACAACAACTAGTGATTCCACAGAGGTACAGAGAAAGAATTCTGCAACTTGCCCACGATAGTCCAAGTAGCGGACATCTTGGAATTCAAAAAACTTTAAGTAGGATTTCGCAGCATTTTTATTGGCCCGGCATTTCCAAAAACGTCAGGGACTACGTTAGTACCTGTGATTACTGTCAAAGAACAGGGAAACGGACTGATTGTACAAAACAAAAATACTATCATGTCAAGAAGCCCCGTCACCGAGAGTTTGAAGTGGGTGATATGGTACTTGTACTAAACCCGCTCAGACCTTCAAAATTGGAAGTAGTTTGGGAAGGTCCAGGGGAAATCATACAAAAAGTGGGAAATGTGAATTATCTTGTGAAAATGTTAAATTCATCCAAGAAACCAGTTATGTATCACGTAAATAGTTTAAAAATGTATAGAAACAGATCTGCAAACAATTCTGATTGTAACAATGTGGAGAGAAAAATCGAACATAATGTAACAGATCGTTGAAAAATGGTATGCTGATGTAATATGGTTACCTTGAATTTATGGTTAAAATTAACTTGTTTTCTTTTTCTGTATTAGAGATGTATTTAGCCATAAGAAAAGATATATTACTGTTATGAATTTAATACTTTGTTAAGATAAATGTATTTAGCCATAAGAAAAGATATATTACTGTTATGAATTTAATACTTTGTTAAGATAAATTTAAGTTCACATATAGTCTTGTTAGATAGGCCACAGTCAGTAAGGATGGGATCCCACCATTCTTCTACCGTGGTACTAAGTACAGGAGCTCCCCAGGGCTGCGTGCTAAGTCCCTTCCTCTATTCCCTGTACACACATGATTGCACCCCACTATATAACACCAATGCAATTATTAAATTTGCGGATGATACCACAGTGGTGGGACTCATAAATAAGAACAATGAGTCTGCTTATAGAAAGGAAGTACAAAGGTTGATACTTTGGTGTAAAGAAAATCATCTCACACTTAACATCAAAAAAACTAAAGAACTCATAATTGATTTTAGGAGGAAAAGATATGTACATTTACCACTGTACATAAACGGTGAGGAAGTGGAGAGAGTTGGTAGTTTTAAATTTCTGGGTACTTACATCTCAGAGGACCTCTCATGGACTATAAATGCCAACATGCTAATGAAGAAGGCACAGAAGAGGCTGTATTTCCTGAGAATGCTCGGCAAGTTAAATTTATCTCAGCATTTGCTTCTGTCATACTATCGTAGCACCATTGAGAGTGTCCTAACCTATGGCATTCTGGCATGGTTTGGGAGTAGCTCTGTAGCAGACAAAAAAGCTCTACAGAGAACCATTAAAATTGCCCAGAATATCATCGGGCTCCAGCTACCAACCCTGGATGACATCTTCACATCCCGCTGTCTAAGGAAATCACATAGCATCCTGAGAGACTCTTCCCATCCTGCTTATAACTTTTTTGAACTGTTACCATCTGGCAGAAGATATAGAACAATTAAGACTCGGACCACACGTTTTCTCAATAGTTTTTATCCCAGAGCTATAATTGCAATTAATAATGAGCTTAAAGACCACCAGTAGTGAATAATTAGTTGGACTGTGTAACTTGGCCTGCGGTGTAGATGTTTGTATTTTTAGTGGGGGACTTTTAGTGGGTGGGGAGTGTTTGGGAATTTTATGTGTGTGCATGTGTCTGGTCTCTGGGTGTCTGTGAATTTCATTGTATGTGTATATACTTACAATGACAATAAATTATTATTATTATTAACCTTTCATAATCAAATGTTAAGTTAGTAACAAAATAAGAACTCTAATAGTTCTGTATTTTGTATCTTTAAGGGGGGGCGTGTCATGAATTTGATTATGAAAATAGAATAGAATTGTATTTCATAGGATTTATTTCAGAGCTGCAACGAAAAAGCTAGAAATCTGCTTGTGTCCAGGTGCTAATTAGAGAGTAAATGTACAAGGTCAGTTCTTCTCCAGCTAAAGAAAAAAAAATTAAGAAGAGCAAGCTGACCCTTATCTTATCTCAGCTCCGATGGACAAGGACATAACTTCTTAATTTAAGGAAGAGGGGAGAAGAAGGAGGAGAAGGACGGAGAAGAGAGATGGGGGAAGAGTTTGCTTTCACGACAGCCAGAGACGACACATGGAGAGAGATGCGTCTGGCAGAACTTTAATCAGAAGACTGCGTAAGAATGCTTATTTAAGATATAGCTAGACTGTTTTATTATTTTCACTTTATAGAGGAAATGTCTGGTGGCTAAGGCTGGGGGTTATTTTGGAAATACTGAATAACGTTAAAATAAGCTTGTTGAAATGGTATCTTTTGTAATAAAATATAAAAAGACAAATTGTCTGTAAGCTGTCTCCTTGTTTAGACCAAGCTACTGTAGTAAATTGGATATTTTTGTACTAAGATTGTTTTGATCTGGCCACATTACGCTACCAAATGAGGGTCCTAGAGTAATAAAAGAGGAAGAGCAGACCTTCCAGATTGTTTATATAAAATCGAGACAGACTTGGGTGAAGGAGTGAGAAGTCGCCTAGGGCAAAATTACAGGACCCGGTTTTGCTAGCATTAGGGACTAATCATTCTGAATCCCTCTCTGTCTCGTGTAAAGGCAGTTCTAAGGAACGCTTTTACCACATGGTGGCAGCGGTGGGATATTATTCACATGCCGTGTTTACCACATGGTGGCATCTTGGGATCTGAGCCTTACGTGCCGTGTTTACAGTATAGTGGCAGATGGGATTTGGTTTGCGCTTTGCTCAAGGGCTGAATTAGCGCTTGTAATTGTTTTATGAAAGCAGATGTGTGAGTAAGCAGATACACACTGCTAAATAAAGGACAAGAGAAACTTCTCTGGCGTGAGCTTCAGAGCAAAGCAGGGAAGGTTGTAAATTATTGTGACTGGAGAAGACTCCTATGCAGAAAGCTCAGGCTAAAGTGATGCAGGGAGAGATTCTGCCAGTGGCTTAAGAGTTCTAAGGAACAAGCATTGTGCTGTTTAAAAAGTGCCAGCTTGTTTCACTCAGGTGACAGAGTGGCAAAATTGTTTGAGTGTAGCAGGAGTCTATAAGGAGCAGCCAGGATAATAAAAGTAATTTAAAAGTAATTAAATAAAGTTAAAAAAGGAAAATTTCCTACCCCAAGCCAGAGCCAAAAGGATTTCCTGAAGGGAAAGTAGGATTAGTCAAAGCTGACAGTTTAATTGTTTTATTGCTCCTCCCGTGCTTCGGCCAAGGCTGCAGGGAGAGAAGAAAAAAAAAAAGAAGGAAAAATGGCTTTTAGCAGTCGGTGTTCACTGCCTGAATTATCAGTGGATAAGGAGATTTTGTCAGCAATGGAGCATAGTTCTTTACTGCAGAGTGGAGCAAGATCAACAACTATTAGTAGATCGCTACAGATACCCAAAGAATTTCATATGAGGAGTGCTGTCACAAGATTTACTGAAGAGGATGCCCAAAGGTTAATGGAAGCAAATCCAGAAGTAGTTAAACCTAAAGTAATGCCAAGAAGGACACAGCCGTACACTGGGGCAGAACAAGTTCCTATACAGCAGGACCTGCTAACAGAGAAGATTCTTGTGGATGTCCAGAAGTCAGTCATAGGAAGAGGAATTTTAAAACACACAGATGATCAATTTGGGGCTGAAAGAGCTGCTTCTTTCCAGTTACCAGGTGGATTGCAAACGGACAGATTGTTGACTCACCAAAGAGAAGACGCTGTCCTGAGAGTTTTGGCAAATGATCCAGATGACACATGGTCCAAATTACGGGAAGCAGGACTTCCAGAGGAGGAAGAAGAAATAGTAGAAGCAGTTCTAACGGGCCTGCCTGCCCAAGAAAAAATTCCTAATGAAGAAATAACCACACAGAGGGGAACAGCTGGAGCAGAGGCTGACATTAGTGGCAATGCTGCAGACCGGTCAACTCTAGAGAATAAGTTAGCTGAAGTGATGGCTGATTTATTAGCTTGCCATAAACAATGGGTGAATGCACACACAGCTAATGAACTTCAAACAAGAAGATACCATGAAATGAAACTACAGATTTTAGAGAAGCAAATTGCTGAGAAACAACAAGCCAGAGACTCAATATCTAACATTGACAGGAGAAACCTACCATATTACCAAGAGGGCGATGACATTTTTTCATTTTTATCACTTTTTGAATCTTCGTTTGCTGATCTGAACGTGCCAACACAATTATATTTAAAACTTCTACGATCACAAGTTTCCGGGGAGTTAGCCACCATTTTAGCAAGAAGTTCCAGCCAAAATTTAACTTGGGAACAGTTTAAAATTTTGGTTTACCAAAGAGAAGGTTTTACACCAGAACTGCTAAGGCAACAGTTTAGAAAATTGAGGAAGACCCCTCAAGTGAGTTATTCTGCCCTTGCTGATCAAATAGAGGTGTTAGGCGACCGTTGGTTAGAGGCTGCCAAGGTCAATACATTCAAGGACTTAAGAATGCTACTGTATATAGAACATTTTCTAAATTTAGTACCACCAGAGTTAAAGAGTAGCTTATTGGAGAAAAATTGCACAGACCTCCAAACGTTGGCGCTCAAAACCAATGAATTAATTTCCTTCAAGAAGAGTGAACCTATTACCAGAGGAAGGCCTATTCCAGAAGTGCTTAGAAGGCAGAGTCAATACGAATCCAAGAAGACAGTGGTTCCTGAACCAAGACAGTCTTTTGCTGGAGAGCGAAGAAGCATGGGCCCTAGCCAGACTAGGTCACCCTTGACTTGCTTTCAATGCGGAGGAGCCCATTTAAAAAGGGATTGTCCACGACTGGCGGGATCAACTAGTCAAGAGGAGAAGCCAGTTGGCAAAACCCCGTTACCTGCCCCACGGAGATTTCAGCAGACACCCTTGCCAGCACCAAGGAGATTCGAGAAGGCGCCCATACCGGCTCAACGGAAATACAAATCAACAACCCCAAAGGTCAACTATCTCAGTGCAACATCGCTAGAAATACCAGAACAACCAACAGAACCACATGAAGTTAATCAACTAAGGAATGTGTCACCCCAGCGACAAGAAGGAGTCAAGCCAAATTTTTCTGAAACCAGTGAAATGCAAGCAACGGAGCCAAGGATTGTGCCAAGGATAATGGGCTTACAAGTAGCTCAAATCTCTTCAACAGTAAACCAGCAGACACCCTCAGGGGAGAAATTTTCAGTTATAGAGCCTAGTAGCATCCTACCGGAAGAACAGTTATATTGGTCACTGAAAAGTTTCTCAGAACCGGTAACCCTACATTTTTCTATGGGAGATTTGACCATAAATGCCTCTAGGGATACCGCTGCCGATATCTCATCAATTAACAAACAGTTTGTGGATCCGGCACTAATCTTGAATAACCTGAGATGTCCAGTGAAAACATATGGATCAGGAGAAATAATCGAGCGATTCGAACCACTCGTGTATGTGCAAATTAGCTACAAGAATTGGAAAGGTGCAAAATATTTATTAGTGCATGAAGGTAAACCTGATTTTTTATTGGGAAACAATCTAGCATTTCTTAACCACCAACACACTTTAAAATCAGCTTCCATACAAGCAGTGACACGTGCGCGAAGCAAAGCAATAGAGCAAGTCCCAACTGAAGATAACTCTGAGGAGAAACCAGATGGACATGTAATGCAACATCAACCCCTTGCAGATGAAATGGATAGTACAACTGAGATAAAAACTGAACCAGAGGATCTACTAGTACCAATGGGATCAGAGGAATTCAAATGAAAACAGATGGAAGACCCTACATTGGATTCTTTGAGGTCTCAAGCCGACAGTTACGCGATTCAACCGGTACAACAAAAAGTAACCTTTTTGTGGGGACAAAATGGACTATTGTACCGAGAATATTTTCCCAAATCAAATGAACAGGCGGAACCAGTACAACAACTAGTGATTCCACAGAGGTACAGAGAAAGAATTCTGCAACTTGCCCACGATAGTCCAAGTAGCGGACATCTTGGAATTCAAAAAACTTTAAGTAGGATTTCGCAGCATTTTTATTGGCCCGGCATTTCCAAAAACGTCAGGGACTACGTTAGTACCTGTGATTACTGTCAAAGAACAGGGAAACGGACTGATTGTACAAAACAAAAATACTATCATGTCAAGAAGCCCCGTCACCGAGAGTTTGAAGTGGGTGATATGGTACTTGTACTAAACCCGCTCAGACCTTCAAAATTGGAAGTAGTTTGGGAAGGTCCAGGGGAAATCATACAAAAAGTGGGAAATGTGAATTATCTTGTGAAAATGTTAAATTCATCCAAGAAACCAGTTATGTATCACGTAAATAGTTTAAAAATGTATAGAAACAGATCTGCAAACAATTCTGATTGTAACAATGTGGAGAGAAAAATCGAACATAATGTAACAGATCGTTGAAAAATGGTATGCTGATGTAATATGGTTACCTTGAATTTATGGTTAAAATTAACTTGTTTTCTTTTTCTGTATTAGAGATGTATTTAGCCATAAGAAAAGATATATTACTGTTATGAATTTAATACTTTGTTAAGATAAATGTATTTAGCCATAAGAAAAGATATATTACTGTTATGAATTTAATACTTTGTTAAGATAAATTTAAGTTCACATATAGTCTTGTTAACCTTTCATAATCAAATGTTAAGTTAGTAACAAAATAAGAACTCTAATAGTTCTGTATTTTGTATCTTTAAGGGGGGGCGTGTCATGAATTTGATTATGAAAATAGAATAGAATTGTATTTCATAGGATTTATTTCAGAGCTGCAACGAAAAAGCTAGAAATCTGCTTGTGTCCAGGTGCTAATTAGAGAGTAAATGTACAAGGTCAGTTCTTCTCCAGCTAAAGAAAAAAAAATTAAGAAGAGCAAGCTGACCCTTATCTTATCTCAGCTCCGATGGACAAGGACATAACTTCTTAATTTAAGGAAGAGGGGAGAAGAAGGAGGAGAAGGACGGAGAAGAGAGATGGGGGAAGAGTTTGCTTTCACGACAGCCAGAGACGACACATGGAGAGAGATGCGTCTGGCAGAACTTTAATCAGAAGACTGCGTAAGAATGCTTATTTAAGATATAGCTAGACTGTTTTATTATTTTCACTTTATAGAGGAAATGTCTGGTGGCTAAGGCTGGGGGTTATTTTGGAAATACTGAATAACGTTAAAATAAGCTTGTTGAAATGGTATCTTTTGTAATAAAATATAAAAAGACAAATTGTCTGTAAGCTGTCTCCTTGTTTAGACCAAGCTACTGTAGTAAATTGGATATTTTTGTACTAAGATTGTTTTGATCTGGCCACATTACGCTACCAAATGAGGGTCCTAGAGTAATAAAAGAGGAAGAGCAGACCTTCCAGATTGTTTATATAAAATCGAGACAGACTTGGGTGAAGGAGTGAGAAGTCGCCTAGGGCAAAATTACAGGACCCGGTTTTGCTAGCATTAGGGACTAATCATTCTGAATCCCTCTCTGTCTCGTGTAAAGGCAGTTCTAAGGAACGCTTTTACCACATGGTGGCAGCGGTGGGATATTATTCACATGCCGTGTTTACCACATGGTGGCATCTTGGGATCTGAGCCTTACGTGCCGTGTTTACAGTATAGTGGCAGATGGGATTTGGTTTGCGCTTTGCTCAAGGGCTGAATTAGCGCTTGTAATTGTTTTATGAAAGCAGATGTGTGAGTAAGCAGATACACACTGCTAAATAAAGGACAAGAGAAACTTCTCTGGCGTGAGCTTCAGAGCAAAGCAGGGAAGGTTGTAAATTATTGTGACTGGAGAAGACTCCTATGCAGAAAGCTCAGGCTAAAGTGATGCAGGGAGAGATTCTGCCAGTGGCTTAAGAGTTCTAAGGAACAAGCATTGTGCTGTTTAAAAAGTGCCAGCTTGTTTCACTCAGGTGACAGAGTGGCAAAATTGTTTGAGTGTAGCAGGAGTCTATAAGGAGCAGCCAGGATAATAAAAGTAATTTAAAAGTAATTAAATAAAGTTAAAAAAGGAAAATTTCCTACCCCAAGCCAGAGCCAAAAGGATTTCCTGAAGGGAAAGTAGGATTAGTCAAAGCTGACAGTTTAATTGTTTTATTGCTCCTCCCGTGCTTCGGCCAAGGCTGCAGGGAGAGAAGAAAAAAAAAAAGAAGGAAAAATGGCTTTTAGCAGTCGGTGTTCACTGCCTGAATTATCAGTGGATAAGGAGATTTTGTCAGCAATGGAGCATAGTTCTTTACTGCAGAGTGGAGCAAGATCAACAACTATTAGTAGATCGCTACAGATACCCAAAGAATTTCATATGAGGAGTGCTGTCACAAGATTTACTGAAGAGGATGCCCAAAGGTTAATGGAAGCAAATCCAGAAGTAGTTAAACCTAAAGTAATGCCAAGAAGGACACAGCCGTACACTGGGGCAGAACAAGTTCCTATACAGCAGGACCTGCTAACAGAGAAGATTCTTGTGGATGTCCAGAAGTCAGTCATAGGAAGAGGAATTTTAAAACACACAGATGATCAATTTGGGGCTGAAAGAGCTGCTTCTTTCCAGTTACCAGGTGGATTGCAAACGGACAGATTGTTGACTCACCAAAGAGAAGACGCTGTCCTGAGAGTTTTGGCAAATGATCCAGATGACACATGGTCCAAATTACGGGAAGCAGGACTTCCAGAGGAGGAAGAAGAAATAGTAGAAGCAGTTCTAACGGGCCTGCCTGCCCAAGAAAAAATTCCTAATGAAGAAATAACCACACAGAGGGGAACAGCTGGAGCAGAGGCTGACATTAGTGGCAATGCTGCAGACCGGTCAACTCTAGAGAATAAGTTAGCTGAAGTGATGGCTGATTTATTAGCTTGCCATAAACAATGGGTGAATGCACACACAGCTAATGAACTTCAAACAAGAAGATACCATGAAATGAAACTACAGATTTTAGAGAAGCAAATTGCTGAGAAACAACAAGCCAGAGACTCAATATCTAACATTGACAGGAGAAACCTACCATATTACCAAGAGGGCGATGACATTTTTTCATTTTTATCACTTTTTGAATCTTCGTTTGCTGATCTGAACGTGCCAACACAATTATATTTAAAACTTCTACGATCACAAGTTTCCGGGGAGTTAGCCACCATTTTAGCAAGAAGTTCCAGCCAAAATTTAACTTGGGAACAGTTTAAAATTTTGGTTTACCAAAGAGAAGGTTTTACACCAGAACTGCTAAGGCAACAGTTTAGAAAATTGAGGAAGACCCCTCAAGTGAGTTATTCTGCCCTTGCTGATCAAATAGAGGTGTTAGGCGACCGTTGGTTAGAGGCTGCCAAGGTCAATACATTCAAGGACTTAAGAATGCTACTGTATATAGAACATTTTCTAAATTTAGTACCACCAGAGTTAAAGAGTAGCTTATTGGAGAAAAATTGCACAGACCTCCAAACGTTGGCGCTCAAAACCAATGAATTAATTTCCTTCAAGAAGAGTGAACCTATTACCAGAGGAAGGCCTATTCCAGAAGTGCTTAGAAGGCAGAGTCAATACGAATCCAAGAAGACAGTGGTTCCTGAACCAAGACAGTCTTTTGCTGGAGAGCGAAGAAGCATGGGCCCTAGCCAGACTAGGTCACCCTTGACTTGCTTTCAATGCGGAGGAGCCCATTTAAAAAGGGATTGTCCACGACTGGCGGGATCAACTAGTCAAGAGGAGAAGCCAGTTGGCAAAACCCCGTTACCTGCCCCACGGAGATTTCAGCAGACACCCTTGCCAGCACCAAGGAGATTCGAGAAGGCGCCCATACCGGCTCAACGGAAATACAAATCAACAACCCCAAAGGTCAACTATCTCAGTGCAACATCGCTAGAAATACCAGAACAACCAACAGAACCACATGAAGTTAATCAACTAAGGAATGTGTCACCCCAGCGACAAGAAGGAGTCAAGCCAAATTTTTCTGAAACCAGTGAAATGCAAGCAACGGAGCCAAGGATTGTGCCAAGGATAATGGGCTTACAAGTAGCTCAAATCTCTTCAACAGTAAACCAGCAGACACCCTCAGGGGAGAAATTTTCAGTTATAGAGCCTAGTAGCATCCTACCGGAAGAACAGTTATATTGGTCACTGAAAAGTTTCTCAGAACCGGTAACCCTACATTTTTCTATGGGAGATTTGACCATAAATGCCTCTAGGGATACCGCTGCCGATATCTCATCAATTAACAAACAGTTTGTGGATCCGGCACTAATCTTGAATAACCTGAGATGTCCAGTGAAAACATATGGATCAGGAGAAATAATCGAGCGATTCGAACCACTCGTGTATGTGCAAATTAGCTACAAGAATTGGAAAGGTGCAAAATATTTATTAGTGCATGAAGGTAAACCTGATTTTTTATTGGGAAACAATCTAGCATTTCTTAACCACCAACACACTTTAAAATCAGCTTCCATACAAGCAGTGACACGTGCGCGAAGCAAAGCAATAGAGCAAGTCCCAACTGAAGATAACTCTGAGGAGAAACCAGATGGACATGTAATGCAACATCAACCCCTTGCAGATGAAATGGATAGTACAACTGAGATAAAAACTGAACCAGAGGATCTACTAGTACCAATGGGATCAGAGGAATTCAAATGAAAACAGATGGAAGACCCTACATTGGATTCTTTGAGGTCTCAAGCCGACAGTTACGCGATTCAACTGGTACAACAAAAAGTAACCTTTTTGTGGGGACAAAATGGACTATTGTACCGAGAATATTTTCCCAAATCAAATGAACAGGCGGAACCAGTACAACAACTAGTGATTCCACAGAGGTACAGAGAAAGAATTCTGCAACTTGCCCACGATAGTCCAAGTAGCGGACATCTTGGAATTCAAAAAACTTTAAGTAGGATTTCGCAGCATTTTTATTGGCCCGGCATTTCCAAAAACGTCAGGGACTACGTTAGTACCTGTGATTACTGTCAAAGAACAGGGAAACGGACTGATTGTACAAAACAAAAATACTATCATGTCAAGAAGCCCCGTCACCGAGAGTTTGAAGTGGGTGATATGGTACTTGTACTAAACCCGCTCAGACCTTCAAAATTGGAAGTAGTTTGGGAAGGTCCAGGGGAAATCATACAAAAAGTGGGAAATGTGAATTATCTTGTGAAAATGTTAAATTCATCCAAGAAACCAGTTATGTATCACGTAAATAGTTTAAAAATGTATAGAAACAGATCTGCAAACAATTCTGATTGTAACAATGTGGAGAGAAAAATCGAACATAATGTAACAGATCGTTGAAAAATGGTATGCTGATGTAATATGGTTACCTTGAATTTATGGTTAAAATTAACTTGTTTTCTTTTTCTGTATTAGAGATGTATTTAGCCATAAGAAAAGATATATTACTGTTATGAATTTAATACTTTGTTAAGATAAATGTATTTAGCCATAAGAAAAGATATATTACTGTTATGAATTTAATACTTTGTTAAGATAAATTTAAGTTCACATATAGTCTTGTTAACCTTTCATAATCAAATGTTAAGTTAGTAACAAAATAAGAACTCTAATAGTTCTGTATTTTGTATCTTTAAGGGGGGGCGTGTCATGAATTTGATTATGAAAATAGAATAGAATTGTATTTCATAGGATTTATTTCAGAGCTGCAACGAAAAAGCTAGAAATCTGCTTGTGTCCAGGTGCTAATTAGAGAGTAAATGTACAAGGTCAGTTCTTCTCCAGCTAAAGAAAAAAAAATTAAGAAGAGCAAGCTGACCCTTATCTTATCTCAGCTCCGATGGACAAGGACATAACTTCTTAATTTAAGGAAGAGGGGAGAAGAAGAAGGAGAAGGACGGAGAAGAGAGATGGGGGAAGAGTTTGCTTTCACGACAGCCAGAGACGACACATGGAGAGAGATGCGTCTGGCAGAACTTTAATCAGAAGACTGCGTAAGAATGCTTATTTAAGATATAGCTAGACTGTTTTATTATTTTCACTTTATAGAGGAAATGTCTGGTGGCTAAGGCTGGGGGTTATTTTGGAAATACTGAATAACGTTAAAATAAGCTTGTTGAAATGGTATCTTTTGTAATAAAATATAAAAAGACAAATTGTCTGTAAGCTGTCTCCTTGTTTAGACCAAGCTACTGTAGTAAATTGGATATTTTTGTACTAAGATTGTTTTGATCTGGCCACATTACGCTACCAAATGAGGGTCCTAGAGTAATAAAAGAGGAAGAGCAGACCTTCCAGATTGTTTATATAAAATCGAGACAGACTTGGGTGAAGGAGTGAGAAGTCGCCTAGGGCAAAATTACAGGACCCGGTTTTGCTAGCATTAGGGACTAATCATTCTGAATCCCTCTCTGTCTCGTGTAAAGGCAGTTCTAAGGAACGCTTTTACCACATTAACAAACTCCTTTTGGGTCCTCACTAGATCTGCAACCAGCTGGGTTAACTCCTCAGACGCTGGCATCGGTGTGGGTGGATTCCGCCCCCCCGCACCAGATGGATTCTCACCAACGGCTTCCTCTGTAGGTCGGGGATGTTGCTCCTCCGCTCGCCCTCTGGAATTTCTCCGGCTTGGAATAGGCAGTGGGTCAAACTCCTGGGGGTACCCAGCCATTTGTAAATCCAATTGGTCTTCTTCAACCGAATCTTCCACAATTGATTGTTCCCCCTCCGATTCCTCCATCAACAACCTCAATTCACTGGATGTTTTCCTCCGGCCAGTTCTCCTCTCAGTAACATGCTGAGCCATGCTGACTGCTTGCAGCCGCTGAGCTGTAAACCTCCCACTGTTTCGGCAATCAATTACTGCCAGCCATAAAACTGCCCTGAAAACCCTGATAAGGTGCTGTGCCTTAGCTGTGCCTAGCAACGAAAAAGCTTACTTTAGAAATTTACACCTAGTCCTTTAACAGAATCCGCCCCCACAACTGACCCTTTTCAGCCAGGGCTTCAGTTGAAAAGAAATAGAGCAGAGAAAAGAAAAATATTTAAACAGTTAGCAGGACAACCCACGCTGTGTTGCTGCCTTATTTCAAACTGAAAGCAGTCCGTGCCTGACCCTCAGCTTCAATTTACCACAGAATCTGGATAAATCCAAAGCAAACTGTGTGTAAAGAGAAATCCCGGGTGTAACACTACTGAAATCAGGTTGCAAATCAGGCCCGTGGATCATCCCACCGCTGCCACCATGTGAGTTATTGGTCCCATAAATGAGATCAAAAACCACAAAACAGGAAAATCCAGGCTCCCTTCACCCCCGTTCGGAGTTAACTGCTTGAGTCAACACAGTTCCTGGGACATGAACTCTTGGCAGCCTGCATTTAAAGTCTGTTTCGATTTTATTAAAAAGAAACCACTTAATACCGCATCTTTACTGTTTAATGACTCAATTTTGGTAACGTAAGCCAAATTAATTATCTATAGGGAAACTGTTCTGTTCAAAGGACTAGAAAGGCCAATTATTAAACAACATAAGTTTATTTAAGAGAACAAAGAAAACATTTCTCTACAGTTTCATTTCTAAGCAACAGCATAACGGTTCAGCACCTTCTATAAAAATTAACTAGTAAACAAAACAAAATCTAAACTATAAACTAAGGTAGACAAACGATATTCTTACACAGTCCATATTGTTGAATTAGGTTCCTTCGCTTGGATCAAAGAAATGCAACGCCATGTTTTCAGATACCCAAAAACTCTCTTCTCTCTCTCCGAGTTACTTTTTCCAACCTCTTGTAAATTTCTCCAACCTGCCCCCTCCTGACATATTCAACCAATCACGAAGGCAAGAATTAGCATAGGGTACGCCCTACTTTCCCACCAACACCAAAGAATTGTTTATCATTCAGGTTAGAGATATTTTGACTCTGCCGTGTTTTCCTCTCCAGCTGCAGCGATAAGAAAAGCTGAAAATAACTACTAGTAATTTTCCAGAACTTAGCCTGTGTCAGACTCAAAATGGGTTCCTCTATGGTTAAGACATGACTACATAACCCATCTCTAATTAGAAAAATACACTTCATCACATCACCTGTCCTGGGCTCTGAATATGAGCTACGGGTGGTGCTGAGTTGTATCCTAATGCACTGAAGTTCTCTGGAGTACTGCAGTTTTTCCTTGCGTCGTCCGATGCTAGTTCCTCCACGGAAACAGTTCGGTGAAGTGATGTTTCTTTCTCCTGCATTCCTTTCTCTGCGCGCAACTCCAGGGCCTGTGAATCCTCTGTTTGGATGGGCGATAAATCGCTGTCTCCTCTGGAATGCTCATTAGAATTCCACTGGGCCTCGTTAACTCTTTCCACACAAGCAACTTGCATCTCAGGACCGCTCCCAATTGTCTGGAGCGTCTCGTTGCAGTAATCCCCAAACGAACCCTGCTAAGCTTGGAAAAACCTTTGCATCAAGCCAGGTTCTGTGCTTAAAAACCGTTTTAAAAGTAAGTTTTCCTGGTACAGTTGTTCTATAAGTGAATCTCTTTCCCGAATTTTCTGCTTGGCTTGCTTGAAAAATCCCGAAGCCACTTCCAAGATTCTGTCCACAGCTGCCAACTGTTCTTGCTCCCCCATATTCTGCTGGCAATCTAGCCTAGGCTAGGTCAGCAATAAAAACAAACAAAACTCCAAAAAAGAAAAAAAAATTAAAAATCTCCTCTGCACCTTCGACCAACTGCTGTCACTCTGCTATCCTAAGATATGCAAAGGGGACAGACAGCTGCCAAACCAAAATAAAATTAAAAATCTTCTCTGCACCTTTGACCAACTGCTGTCACTCTGCTATCCTAAGATAGGCGAGAGGACAAACAGCTGCCAAACCAAAATAAAATTAAAAATCTTCTCTGTACCTTTGACCAACTGCTGTCACTCTGCTATCCTAAGATATGCAAAGGGGACAGACAGCTGCCAAAACCAAAATAAAATTAAAAATCTTCTCTGCACCTTTGACCAACTGCTGTCACTCTGCTATCCTAAGATAGGCGAGAGGACAAACAGCTGCCAAACCAAAATAAAATTAAAAATCTTCTCTGCACCTTTGACCAACTGCTGTCACTCTGTGATCCTAAGATCTGGGAGAGGACAGACAGATGTCAAACCAAAATAAAATTAAAAATCTTCTCCGCACCTTTGACCAACTGCTGTCACTCTGCTATCCTAAGATAGGCGGGAGGACAAACAGCTGCCAAACCAAAATAAAATTAAAAATCTTCTCTGCACCTTTGACCAACTGCTGTCACTCTGCTATCCTAAGATAGGCGAGAGGAAAAACAGCTGCCAAACCAAAATACTGAAAAATCCAAAAGGAAGAGAAAAGAAAACTGTGACCACTCTGTGAACCCTAAAGTTACAGAGATGATCAATGACTGAGCTGGGTGCAGATACCACTAGGGCCAGGTCATCCCGACAGATGCTAAGATCATAGGGCATGACTCTAGGCCAAGCCAGATGCAGCTAGGTACTCCTGACAGATCCTAAGATCATAGTGGGAGACCCAGATCTAGGCTGGAACACGGCCAGGTCCTCCAGTAAATCCTAAGATTATAGGAGTACGCTTAGGCCAAAACAAGCTGAATGCAAGTCCCAGAACAAGGTAGCCAGAGTCATTTAAGCAATCCTAAGATTGTGAAATGACCTGCTCAACTTGGGTGCTATTGCAGAGGTAGGGTCATCCCTGACAGATCCTAAAATCTTAGGCATGACCTGAGCCAGCACTCCAAAAATAAAGGACATGCATCTTGGAATTACTTCACTACAACGTTGTAACAACCTGCACATGCCTACTGATTAAATCCAATTGTTTCCTAACAGTTTGCTTGTCCCACTGGGAATCTCTTTCTTAAAAGAGCACCCCAGATTCTAACACACATTACCACAGCCTGAAGATTTAACACCTCTCACCACAGCCTAATTGTTGGCAAACAGCGTTTCCTAGGAAGCTACTGTTCACACTCAGGGAAGCACTTAGCTCCTTGAAGCCTCAGTGTCCCTCTGCAATCAAAACTTAGCTTGTGGATCAGAGTCACTCAAGCTGCTAGATAGAACAAAGATTGGTCATCCTGAGGTACTACAAAACCCATCACGTGGTCCATCGTGCAGCTGCCACCATGTCAGCAAACACGGCTTCAAAAACATGTGTAAGCCTGGACAGATAGCAATCAGGAGTTTGCACATGCTAAAATGGGCTGAATGAGTCCAAATTCAGCTAACCAAGATACAACACTCCTTCTCACAGGTCTGCCCACATAAGAACACCCTTGTACTCTCAGATATTATTATGAAAAGGTCAAGTGGGCTTTGTAGTCCTTAGACTTAACTTGCACCACTGACAGGACTCTAAGTAAGCTAGGCCGAGGCAGCACTCTCAGATGACCCTATGACAAGTGTACTGTTCAGGAAACCAAATGAGTTTTATAATCTTTATTTTATTAAAGAATAAGCATGTTACTAAGTATCAAAGTCAAATTAAACCAAAGCAAATAAACTAGCATTGTGCTGGTTAGTTACAAAGATGTAGTGAGGCAAAGAAAACATGAAAAATAGAAAAGTGTTCAAAAACCTTACAAAAACACAAAAAGCCATTAAAAAGAATAAAAAGAGTTCCAGTCCAGGAAATCATTAGTAAAAACAAAATAATCCAAGTAGGTTATAAAAAGGCTATAGTCCTCAGTGATCCTGTAGAACAAGAATCCTGTACTAAAAAGAAAAATTCAGTAAAAGTCCCATTATCCTTAGAAAAGTCAAATCCAGTAAATGTACCATAGTCCTTACAAAATTACAAGAGCATAGTCCATATGGAGTATTCCAAGAAAAGAAGTCCATAAAGAATATTCCATAGAACAGTCCATAGAAAATAGTCCATGCATAGTCCTTAAGAAAAACCCATAAGTCCAAGGATAATCCAGTATAGTAAAGGTTAGTCCCATGTGTCACGAATGACTGAAGGATCGGTCTTGAAAGACAATGTCCATAGGCAAAAAGTTCCTTTTTCAAGAGTAACTGGCAAGGGCTTATCGCACCTTCCCACGATGTCATCCAATCAGAGTTCGTTACTAGGCAAACAGTCCTGTTGCATCACATGACTTCTTTCCCATACGCACCAGATGTTATTTGGGTTACTGTAGTTTATCAAAGAGTCACAACAATTCCCATCTATCTAATCACACCGAGTCCTTTCTCAGGCTCTCAGAATAACATTCTCTCTGCTCGCCTAGAAAACAACTTGTCAGCATAGCAAAGTTACTGTATACAAAGAAATAAGATGGAACCTCTCTGGCTCATTTCTTAATTACAAAACCTTAAAAGATTTTAACTCAAAAACCCATCTCATCACAGACATAGCGTGAGCTTTTTGGTGAAATAAGCAGGGGCCACGTGGTAAACGTCACAGATGTTTATTAGAAAAGCATACAGTATTTTAAATTTTTTTAACTGAAGAGAAATGTTTTTGCATTTTGAGGAACAAAGCATGGGTTTAATAGCCATACTCTGAGTATTTTTCTTTAAAAACAGGGGAAAGAAATGTGAGGTTGTTCTTGGGCTATGCAGAACAGGTGAGCAACACTTAATAAAAGCCTTTACAAATAAATGTTTGTGGGATCCCTACTTTATTTTAAGAAACCATCATTATATCTATTTTAGTTTAAGATACCCTCATTTGAGGTATTCATAATTGTGTAATATGGGAATGTGCTTCAAATGACAATTTAGCAGCAATATTTCTATTAAGGAATGAAGTATCTCCATTTGTTAGGTACAGCGGTACCACGCAAGACGACGACCCTGCTAAATGACAAATCTGCATAATGATGGCATTTTGCGATCACTATAGCGATTCGCAAAACAGTTATTCCTATGGGGGATTTTCACTGGATGTCGATTAGATGCTTCGCAAACTGTTTGCAAGACAACTATTTTTTCCGGTGATTGTCGGCTTTGCAAAATGGCTGCCCTGTGTTTTTCGGACCTATGCTTCGCAGGGCAGCCATTTTTACAGCTGATCGGTGCTCACAAAATGGCTTTCCTATGGGCGATCTTTGCTGGACGACGAGGTATTTTCCCCATTGGAATGCATTAAACCGGGTTTCAATGCATTCCAATGGGGAAAGGGTCTCCACATGACGACAATTTCACTAAACAGCAATTTCAATGGGATGGATTATCGTCGTCATGCAGGGCACCACTGTACTATTTATTCAAGGAAGGATGGGATACCATATTTTTATGTTCACTGGGAGATTCAGGACAAATAAAAGGAGTTTTATTCCCCCACACTTCTCATACCTCATCTATGGAATTCACCACCATAAGATATGATGATTGCCACCAAAAAGCAATAGAAATATTGCTGCTAAACCTGAAAAGGGATTGTTAAACAAATTAATGAAGGAGTTTTCAAATGATCAGTGGTTGCTAGTCATGTTGGCTGTGTACCACCTTCAGTATCAGGGACAAGAGGGTACTACTAACCTATCTAGAAGTTGAGTTGTGGCAACTGGAATTCTTTCCTATAAGGTTGAAACATTTAGCTACTCACCAAAGTAGCTACTTGGATGAGCAGCAAAATGTTTCAACCTTATAGGAAAGAAATCCAGTTGCCATGACTCAAGTTCCAGATAACCTCACCTGGATGACTGAGAATCTTCACAGATATATTACTACTAACCTATTTCTGTTTTTGGAATAGAATGTTGGATTATAAAGATCTTTGGTCTGAAGCAGCACGACTCTTCTTTTAAATTCTGTTATATAAATGTGGGATGTGATGGCACTGTTGGTTAAACCGCAGAAGCCTCTGTGCTGCAAGGTCAGAAGACCAGCAGTCATCAGATCTAATCCATGCAACAGAGTGAGCTCCTGTTGATTGTCCCAGCTCCTGCCAAACTAGCAGTTCGAAAGCATGTAAAAATGTGAGTAGATAAATAGGTACGACCACGGTGGGAAAGTAATGGCATTCTGTGTCTAGTTGCACTGGCCACATGACTACAGAAACTCTCTGTGCATAAACACTGGCTTGGAAATGGGGATGAGCACCACCCCCTAGAATTGGACACAACTGAACTAAATGTCAAGGGGAGCCATTATTTTATCTATATAAATGTACTTTTCCCTGCAAGTTTTTTGGCTGGGAATGAAGGCCAGGTATGTTGCATGGGTATTTGCTGGGGAGGTTGTCTTGTGGGCCTTCTTTTTGTTTCTCCCTCATTATATGGCCCAAGAGTGAGGGCTTACTGCTTTGAATTGGGGTGTGCCTGAAATTCTAAAATACTCTGATCCTATTTCCGCTACTAATATGGTAAATAGGAATGGCCTGAGGGAGGGCAGAGTTTCAGCTTTAAAGGAGGATGAGCAGGAGATCGTTTCTAACAGCACGTGAAATTCTCTAATCCTATTTTTGACCCTAATTTGGTAAATAGGAAAGCCAATTAGGATTGCATACACCTGGGGGGAGTATACTTTTAAAGGTCAGATCATACTTTCCACAGTGTTAGAGAACAGGTCAGGTAGATGGGGCTCATCAGCCCTGGAAGGCAGCCCATCTAGGAGAAGGAAAACTCCAATTCCAAACCTCCACTGCCTTGTGGCTATATCCACTTATGGAAAAGGCTTCAGGAGATAATCTCGAGGCAAAATCCGGAGCCAGAGTCCCAAAGGCAGTTCGTGTCGTTCTGCCAACTCCTGCGACATTGCTGGAACCAGTTGTATTGGCTCTTGCCTTTCGACTGGACTATTTCAGCGATGTGGAGAGGGGGTATTTGCTGCTTGGGTAACAGCCTATCCTGCATATTATTTTACCCAAGCTTCGTGCTCGAGGACACTCGAGCCTCGCATACAGCGTAGAAACAACACGGGAAGTAACAGTTACCGGTTATAAGTCTTTGCTCGATTGGCGTAGAGCATGATGCCAGGGGCTACATCTGATGGTGGGTGTCACGTTCCCAGGGGTTACAACAGCTGAAGTCTGATAAACCAGTCCAGGGTCAAGGATACCAAGAATGCAAATCCAATGTCCATAAATCAATTCACAGAATGAAGTCCAGTGTCAAAGTCCAGAGTCTGATACACAGCGTTCCAGGGCTTCGGATGCACTCATGACACTATCCCCCTCCCCAGGACTCCCCCCTTCAGATGGGCCAGGTCAATAGGGTAGGTAGCATGGAACTGCTGTATCAAATCAGGGGCGTATAGATTACTGGCAGGTTCCCACGATCGATCCTCAGGACCGTAACCTTCCCAATCTACAAAATACTGAAGCCCCCCTCGGTGGATTCGGGAGTCCAGGACCTGACGGACCTTATATTCTTCCTCACCATCACCATCGATCAGAACAGGTGGAGGTGGAGCCGGGAGCAAGGGTCGAGCAGGGTCTGGGGCTGAGACAGGAACAAGGAGGGATCGAAGGAAAACCGGGTGGACACAGAGAGTATCTGGAAGTTGTAGCCGGAAGGCAACAGGGTTGATTTGTTCCAAGATTACATAAGGTCCTATAATCCGAGGGTCCAACTTACGGGTTCAGCCAGGTCGGCGAAGGTGACGGGTAGAAAGCCAGACCTGGTCTCCTGGTTTTAGAGGTGGCCCTTCTTGTCGCTTGCGGTCAGCCGCTGTTTTATAAGCTTCTTTAGCCTGCTGAAGCTGCTCTCGGATTAAGTCTTGGAGGGCCTGCAACTCGCATATATGGGCATCGGCAGCAGGAACCATGGTAGATGGTAGAGTAGCCGGGAAAAAGCGAGGATGGTACCCATAGTTGGCTTCAAAGGGTGTCTGTTCTATAGATGTGTGTACCGCGTTATTGTAAGCACATTCTGCCAGGGGTACAGGGTAGCCCAATTATCTTGCTGATAACAGGTGTAGCAACGGAGATACTGTTCCAGGGTGGCATTTGTACACTCGGTCTGTCCATCTGTTTGAGGGTGATATGCTGACGACAAGTGCACCTGGTTACCCAAACTGGAGTGTAAAGCTTGGCAGAACCGGGAAGTGAACTGGGAACCACGATCAGAAATTAGGTGCGTCGGGAGACCATGTAAATGGAAAACATGATGGAGGTAGAGTTGAGCCGTGTCAGGAGCTGTGGGAGGTTTGGAACATGGGACAAAATGAGCCATCTTAGTAAACAGGTCCACTATTACTAAGACACAGGTATACCCTTGTGACCGCGGGAGATCTGTAATGAAATCCAAGGATACTGTTTCCAAAGGGCTGGCCGGTACGGGTAATGGTTTCAGAAGACCTGAAGGTTTAGCTGGTACGTCCTTGGCTCGACAGCAAACCTCACAGGAACCAACATATCGGGCGAAATCAGCTTGAACCTGGGGCCACCAGAACTCTTGTGTGAGCAAGTGCAGAGTTTTGTATTGACCAAAATGACCTGCAGGAGGGGAATCATGAGTCAGATGGAGGACCTGAGCTTGGAGGGGCACTGGAGGAATATATACATGTCCACGATGTAATAGGAGCCCCTGGTGATTGGTAAAGTCATTGTCCAAGCCCTCTTGAAGTTCCTGCAGACGTTGCTTGGCCCAGGAATCTCGGGCTTGGCTGGCTCAAATCTCTTCAGCCAGGGAGTGAGTGGTTATGGCTGCAAAGACTGAAGGAGGCAGGATCGGTGAAATCGGGGTTTCTTCAGAAACCAGCGTATTCTGGTTTGCAGGACAAGGCGTCAGCTTTCCGATTCTGGGTATGCGGGACATAAGTAATATGGAAGTTGAACCGGGAGAAGAAGAGACTCCATCGGATTTGGCATTGGTTAAGACGTCGGGCTGTTTGTAAGTGTTCCAAGTTTCGATGATCCGTCAAAACTTGGACTGGGTGACGGGCCCCTTCGAGGTAGTGCCTCCAAACCTCGAACGCCATTTTGATGGCCAAAAGTTCTCACTCCCAGATGGTGTAATTATGCTCCGAGGGTGTGAACTGCCGGGAGTAGGACGCACAGGGCCGCAGTGGTTGTGAGGGGTCCTCCCGCTGGGAGAATATTGCCCCCAGGGCAACACTGGAGGCATCTGTTTCCACGGTAAACGGAAGCTGGGGATCCGGGTAGCGTAGGATGGGCTCAGTGGTAAAATGGGTCTTTAGGGTGGTAAAGGCATGATCTGCCTCCGGAGTCCAAAGGAACAGCTCTTTGGCTGGAGGAGATGGGACAGTGGCGTGGTTACATTCACGTAAGATGGTATGAACTGACAGTAATAATTTGTGAAGCCGAGAAACCGTTGCACACCCTTACGATTCCGAGGTTTCTGCCAGTTCAATACCGTCTCGATCTTCTTTGGGTCCATCTGGATTCCTTGGGGAGATACAATGTGACCCAGGAACTCGACTTCTCACAGGTTAAATTCACATTTCTCCAGCTTGGCGTAGAGTTGATGTTCTCGTAATCGTTGTAAAACCTGGCGAAAATGTTCCATATGCCGAGTGGGGTCTCGGGAATAAATCAGAATGTCATCCAGGTAAACGATTACAAAGCGATTGAGCAAGTCCCGAAAGATGACATTCATGAACCGCTGGAACACCGCTGGAGCGTTGGTTAATCCGAAAAGCATGACTAGATATTCATACTGGCCATAACGTGTTCCAAAAGCCGTCTTCCTCTCATCGCCATCACGAATCCACACCAAATTATAGGCACCATGGAGATCCAACTTGGTATAGACGTGGCCCCCTTTAAGGCAATCCAGAAGCTCGCCGATCAAGGGTAGAGGGTAGTGGTCTCTAACAGTTATCTTGTTCAAAGCTCTGTAATCATTGCAGGGGCAGAGCTCCCCAGCCTTCTTTTTAACAAAGATGACAGGGGCAGACAGAGGTGACATGGATGGCCGCATGAATCCCCGTTTCAGATTTTTATCCAGAAAGGCCCTCAAGGCTGCGAATTCGGGTTCCGACATGAGGTAAATCTGTGCCACAGGAAGGGGCATGCCACACACCAAATTTGGTGTCTGGGGCACCCCACAGTCAAAGGGTCGGCGCGGAGGTAGTTGGTTAGCCCCCTTGTCCTTGAAGACATCAGCAAAGTCCTCATACTCTGAGGGTATTACGGACTTGTCTGCTGACCCTGCTGCAGCCAAGGTAGCTGGTGGATCCAGATGCGGACACGGATCCCTGAAACTTAACTCTCCCCATGTCCAGTCCATTAGGGGATAATGGGTTCGGAGCCAGGAAAGTCCCAAAATAAGTGGAAAACGGGGCATGCGGGTGATGTTGAACTGTAGTTGTTCCTGATGCTGTTGAACCTGGAGGATGACCAGTTGGGTTTCTTGGGTCATGGGACCGGAACGAAGGAGACGTCCATCTATGGATTTGACTAGGGTCGGGATCTCTTTATCTTGTACATGGATCCGGTGCTATTTCACAAAAGTGATGTCGATGAAACAGCGATCCGCCCCAGAATCGACCATGGCATGAACAAACAAACAACGTCCATCTGGCAGGCAGAGTTTAACTGGTACAAGGAATGGTCCTGGGATGCTAAGGTATGGTTCAGGAGACCCAGCTAAGTTCCCCATGTCTGAGGGTCCATTCAGACATGGGGCAATTCTTTTAACGGTTTCACAAAGTCAAGGTTATGTCGCTTAACCAAACAGCCAGAAGCAAACTGTCCTGCTCCCCCACAGTATAGACAAAGATTATGGGAGCGGCGTCGTGTCTTTTCCTCAGGGCTGAGGTGGGGCCGAGCTGCTCCCAATTGCATACGTTCAGAATCCTCTGGTCTGATATCGGGGGCTGGCAAGGGTGACTGCAGGAGGCGGGAACCGCCCTGTGCTAAGCGTCAGCTCTCCAAGCGGCCATCAATGCGTAAGCATAGAGTGATTAGCTCTTGCAGTGTGTTGGGTCGATCTACATGTGTGAGCTCATCCAGGATCCCATCAGCTAACCCCTCCATATATTGGTCCATAAGAGCTGCCTCATTCCAGAGTAAATCTTGAGCCAGGAGTTTGAACTCGGTAGAATACTGGGAAACTGAAGCCTTTCCCTGTTTCAGGGCCCTAATCTTTCTGTTAGCTGTGGCAGCTTGCAAGGGGTTAGCAAACACGGCTGAGATATGTTCCAGAAAACCCTGGTAGTTAGTTAACAGGGGTGAAGGAGTAAGGAGCATAGGAGTAGCCTATTTAGCTGCCTGACACTTGAGTAAGCTGATTATAAAGCATACCTTGGTTTTGTCTGTGGGAAAGTCTCTGGCGCGCAACTCAATGTACAGCTTACATTGTGCCAAGAATGCTGAAAACTCCTCCACACTTCAAATTTTTCAGGAGGAAGCACAGGACACTTAGCTTGAGAAGCAGCGTCGGCTTGTAATTGTATTTGTTGCTGTTGAAGCTGGCTGACTGTCTGGGTAAGGAACTGCACCTGAGCAAGCACAGCATTCAGCGGACCTTAGTCTTCGTTTGCTTTTCCCTCCATGTTGGGAAAAGTGTGGGGGTGGAAGCAATCTGTCATGTTCCCGGGGGTTACAACAGCCGAAATCCGATAAACCAGTCCAGGGTCAAGGATACCAAAAATGCAAAGCCAATGTCCATAAATCAACTCACAGAATGAAGTCAAGTGTCAAAGTCCAGAGTCTGATACACAGCGTAGTCCAGGGTCGAAGTCCAATACCGGCGTAGTCCAGGGGCAGAGTCCAGTGTTCAGAGTCAGGAACACAGTCCAAGAAGCGTGGATGCAAGCCAAGGTTTTGACTCTTTGTTTCCACAAAATTTCTGGCTTCACTAGGAGCTGCTGGAAAGCTTTCTATCCTGTTAATACTCAGGACTAGATGCACATAGGTTTCTGTGGACAGCCTTTGAGCGATCCTCTGATCTTCTTGTCCTAAGTCTTTCCCGAAGCCTGGCCCGAAGCTTGTCTGCTGTGGAAGGAGAATCTGGAGGCGTTTCAAGTGTTTCTAATCTCTCAGCATTCTCTACAGCCTCAGTTAACCCTTCTGGTTCCAGGTCTTCGGATGCACTCATGACAGTGGGAGAGGTCATTTCACCTCACTAGGTAGATACTGTGATGATTTGTGTTTTTATGTGTATTAGAATGGGATATGTAGTCCTAAGATTGTCCCAATAGCATCCATCTTGATTTAAAGTCTGCTCTGTAGTAGGAAAGTTTTTCATGCTGTTTCAGAGCAGCTTCGCTCTCTGATTATCTCGTTGCTAAGCTGAGTAGAGAGCAGAGACTTTCGTAGTCAAAATAATTCTGCCACAAAACTTGATAACAACTCTCAAGCTCTCATGAGAAAGTTAGGCGGGACAGCAAGACCCAGGAGGGGGTGTTCCTTATGAAGAATTCTGGGAAGAAGAAGGAAGTTGGTGGGGAGTTGAAAAAAGATGGAGTTGGACTGAGAAAGGTCAGACACGTGCTTTTTCCCATAATGGATTATAATTTTTGCTATGGACTATTTTTCCTACCATGGACTGATGGAAATCAACTGGATTTCATCTAGTATCAGCCTATGAAGACCCAAGACACGTGAGATGGACTGTGTTATGTTTTTTATTAGTTAGCATAATTCTATTTCTTTATTTTTCTAGCTGGAGTGGGGGAGGGGAGTATTCTGTTTGTCTTGATATGAAAATGTACCTCATGGATTTGTCTGTGTGTGTTGCTTTCTTAATAAAGGAGATTGGCTTTTGAGGAAGAAGTTTAGACAGGACCTGGCTGATACCTAAGGGCTCTGCTCAGCAGTCAGAGGTTTGTCTGGATTTCGGACTCATCCCAGTCTCCGGCACCCCCGTAAATCTCTTTGGAGATAAGGGGCTGCTTACAGATACCGCCCACCTTAAGCTTGGCAGCCCGCAGCCAGTAAGGTGCTACCTCGCCACGGTCTGTTAACTTCACTGGGTGTGTGGGGTTTAGGGTGAAACCCAAAAAGCAGATCAATAACCATGCACCATGCAACAATTGTAAGAAAACTTCTACCCTAAAGCTGGGCACCTGGAATGTACAGACAATGACCCCTGGCTTTTCTGACTATGGCTTTCCTGACAATCTGCAAGAAATACACGATGTGTGCAAGACAGCTGCCATTGACATGGAACTGAGTAGACTGCAGATGGACATTGTTGCCCTGAAAGATACAAGGTTGCCAGGGTTGGGATCTGTTAAAGAAAAAAAATCTTCTCATTCTTCTGGCAGGGAAAACCATCGAATGAGACCAGGGAATATGGTGTTGGCTTTGCAGTCAGAAACACTCTTCTGAGATGCATTGTTCCACCTACTGTCGGGAGTGAAAGAATCCTGTCTCTGCAGCTCCACTCACCAGCAGGACCAGTAACCCTCATTAGCGCATATGCACTAACACTGTCATCCACTACAGAAGTGAACGACAAATTCTATTACGATCTGGCAGCTACTATCAAAAAAGTCACTGAAAGAGAGGCACTGTTCATTCTTGGATACTTTAACGCTAGAGTTGGTGCTGATCACAATTCTTGGCCCACTTGTCTAGGCCGTTTTGGCTTTGGGAAGATGAATGAAAATGGCCAACACTTGCTGGAGTTCTGCTCTTATTATGGTCTTTGTGTCAGCAACACATTCTTTAATACGAAGCTTCAACACAGAGTTTCCTGAAGACATTCAAGATCCAAGCACTGGCATCAGCTCGATCTAATCCTCACTAGACGTTCTAGCCATCCTTGTATTACAATCACACGCAGTTACCAGAGTGATGATTGCGAAACTGATCACTCCCTGGTATGTAGTGGAGTAAAACTGTGAACAAAGAGATTGTATCACAGGAAAAAGGATGACCACGTTTTGACATCAAGATGACTCACAATCAAAGAAAAGTGAAGGAATTTGCCCAAGTGCTTCCAGGTCTGGTTAACTTAGATGCACCTGAACGATGAGAACACTTCAAGAACGCTGTGTATAACACCACCTTGTCCACCTCTGGCAAGAAGACCAAAAAGATGGCTGACTGATTCGAAGCCCATTCAGAGGAGTTAATGCCAGCCATCGAGGATAAGAGAAGAGCTCTAGCAGCATACAAAGCCTATTTTAGTGAATACAACTTGCAAGCTCTTTGAGGTGCTCGTAGCCAAGTCCAACAGGCTGCCAGGAGATGCTCCAACGATTATTGGCTTCAGCTCTGCTCTCAGATACAGATAGCAGCGGACACAGATAACATCAAAGGAATGTATGATGGTATCAAGCAGGCCTTAGGTCCAATACATAAGAAATCTGCTCCCTTGAAGTCTGCTACAGGTGTGATCATCCAGGACCAAGCACAGCAGATGGAATGCTAGGTGCAGCACTACTCTGAGGTATATTCCAAAGAGAATGTAGTAACCGAAGAAGAATTAAATAACATTGAGTGCCTGCCTGTCTTGGAAGAGCTGGAGAGTGAACCAATCTTAGCAGATATAAAAGCAGCCCTGGATTCCCTCCCCTCCGGCAAGGCACCTGAAAAGGATAACATCCCTGCTGAAGTGCTGAAATGCTGTAAGGAGATCATCACCACCGAACTGTATGAAGTCTTTCGTCTCTGCTGGATGGAAGGTGGAGTACCACAGGACATGAAGGATGCAAACATCATCACATTGTACAAGAACAAAGGAGACAGGGGTGACTGCAATAACTACCATAGCATCTCTCTTCTTAGCGTTGTAGTCAAGCTGCTTGCCCGTGTTGTGCTGAAGAGGCTCCAGGTGCTTGCAGACAGTCTATCCAGAATCACAGTGTGGATTTTGAGCTAATAGATCCACCACTGACATGGTATTCTCCCTCAGACATTGTTTCAACATCACTGCTGCATTTGTCTGCAGTTTAAGACACGATTGTGGTCCCTTTTATCATAGCCTCTGACAAGCACAAAAATCAATCTTCCTGAAACAGCATCCGCACAAGTTCAGGGTTAAAGCATTCTTCCTCCACCAGCTTTTGAGGAGTTTCATATTTGAGAAGCATAGGCACTCCTGTCAGCTTAAGATTCTTCCTGAATTCATTATTGGGATCTTTCCAGTGGGCTCTGTCACCTACTTGGCAGTAAATGAACACAGCTCCATCCGGCAGGTTCTGGAGCTCAGCCCGCCCGATGGGTTCAGCTGGAAGGCAAAGGCAGGCAGTGTAACTGGCAACTCGGTCTCCAGCAAAGGTTGCATTCGGTGCCCGACCACGGTCACTCTAAAATCCCTCCCCCCTCTCCCACAGACAGTTGCAGGAGAAATGCAGGGAACAACAACAGCCACTCTTTGTGGCCTTTATAGATCTCACAAAGACCTTTGATTTGGTTAGCAGGGATGGCCTTTTTAAAATACTTCCCAAGATTGGATGTCCACCTCGTCTCCTTAACATCATCAGATCCTTCCATGAGGGAATGAAAGGCACTGTAGTTTTTGATGGCTCAACATCAGATCCCTTTGACATCCGAAGCGGAGTGAAACAGGGCTGTGTCCACACACCAACCCTTTTTGGGATCTTTTTTGCTGTCATGCTGAAGCATGCCTTTGGAATTGCAACAGAAGGTGTCTATCTCTGGACTAGATCACACTTTCCGCTCTTTAATCTCTAGATTGAGAGCAACGACCAAAGTCCAACTGAAATGCATACAGGACCTCCTCTTCGCAGATGATGCAGCCATTGTTGCCCACTCTGCTGAAGACCTCCAACAACTCATGAATCATTTCAGCAAGGCCTGTCAGGACTTTGGATCAACAATCAGCCTGAAGAAAACACAAGTCATGGGCCAGGGCGTGGACTCACCTCCCTCTATTACCATCTCCACACAAGAATTGGAGGTTGTTCATGACTTTGTGTACCTTGGCTCAACCATCTCTGACACACACGCTCTAGATTTCGAGCTGGATAAATGTATTGGCAAAGCAGCTACCATGTTCTCTAGACTCACAAAGAGAGTATGGCTCAATAAGAAGCTGACGACACATTCCAAGATCCAGGTCTACAGAGCCTGTGTCCTGAGCACACTCCTGTACTGCAGCGAGTCCTGGACCCTTCATGCACGGCAGGAGATGAAGCTGAACACCTTCCATATGCGCTGCCTCCGACAGATTTTTGGTATCACCTGGCAGGACAAAGTTCCAAATAGAGTAGTCCTAGAATGATCTGGAATTTTTAGCATGTATACATTACTGAAACAGTGATGTCAACATTGGCTTGGGCATGTCGTGAGAATGGCTGATGGTTGGATTCCAAAGGAACTCCTGTATGGAGAATTAGTGCGGGGAAATCGCCACAGAGGGAGACCACAACTGTGATACAAGGACATCTGCAAGCAGGACCTGAAGGCCTTAGGAATGGACCTCAACAGATGGGAAACCCTGACATCTGAGCATTCAGCCTGGAGGCAGGCATTGCATCAGGGCCTCTCCCAATTTGAAGAGACCCTTGTCCAGCAGGCCGAAGCAGTCACCAAAGCAGCCAAATCAGGGTGCTGGACAGGGGACAGATTGGATTTGTCTTCAGTGTGGGATTGTCACTCTCAAATCAGCCTCCTCAGCCACACTAGACGCTATTCCAAGTCCTCCATAGAGAGCATGTTACCATAGTCTTTCGAGACTGAAGGATGCCTAACATAAATGTACTTTTATTTTTGTCCCTTTAGAGTTCTTTTTTTCCTTTTTTCCTTTCTCTCTTTGACGACTTCTTGCACACTGAATAAATTAATCCCCACTTTATAACTGATTTTTCCTGAGAGAGCCACAAATTCAACTATACATTAACTGGTATAGTTATACAAGTTCATATATAGCCTTGGAATATCTGTTATCCACAATGGTGATGTATTTGGACTCATGCACACGCAGATGTACAACATGCAACAAACCTGAAAAAGAGCCAGGGATTGATTATGTGTAGAGTATTCATTATCAGTACACTATTATGCTACACAACTGCAGAACAGCACTCACATAAGTATCTTCCATGTTGCAGCAGCTATTGGTACTCAACAGAGAGTCTGCTAGAGTGGGAAGACTCTTACACAATGGCCCTCATGCTCTGAATCAAACACTGGCCCATGAGTTTAGGTTGTTCTCAAGTTTATGCTTTACAGTGTAGCATGGTGCTTATCACTGCTTTGCAATTCCTGGTTAGCCTGGATTATAGAGCAATATTGGAAAAATAGCTCTCATCTTTGATTGTATTGAATAATACTTCTCTTCCAATAAAGTTTACATTAATCATTTTTAAGGAGTTTGAATCCATTGTTTTATTTTTGAAAATTATATTTTTCTGATTTATTCATGTGATTTTTCTCTGAGTAGGTTATTCTAATAATTAATTTAGTAATTAATATTCATACTAGTACTTTTGGATTCATACTAGTACTTTTCTTTAGCAATGGTCTGTAGATAAGTTAATTGCTTAAACTGAATTTAACTTCTCCTTTCTTTCACCACCTCCCTCCTAGCTTACCTTAAAAGCACACAAACAATGAATGGCACATCTTCCAATCTAAAATTGAGGGAACTGTCATCTATCACAGTTGCATTACATTTTGATTGGTTTAAAATTATTATCTTTAAAAATAATAAGAATTATTACCACTCTTTTTGACCCAGAGTGGTTTTCAATGTGACAGAGAACATTACATTTAATAGAGAGACAGTTAAAATGTTAACATCTGTTTAAAACACAGGTTGTTACTTAGCTTCTGTTTCCTAGATAATGTCACTAGCCATTACCTACATGATATTAATCAGATAACATCTTACTTCTGATCTCGGAGTTTCTTCCTTGGAGTCATTTTTGCCAGGGACAGAAAATGAAACAATACAAGAGCTCGTGCTCTTTGCCTGCTGCATACACATGTGGTTATTGTAATATATTTTGACTTTTCCCATCTGTGTTCAATGTCTACTACTCAAAACACAAAATAGTCTCAATGATAATTTATCACAGATGGAACAGATGGTTTGCCATTGTCTCAGAAGATACTATTCCCCTATATCCATCCGGGTTTGACTTCATATTAAACACAATATTGGTTTTCAGCAGATGATGTATACAATGAAATGCTTTCTGTGTATTGCTATAAACAATAATAAAATAAATCAGTCGCAAGCTTTTGTCTCATCCTGTGTGCCATCATTTTGCATTATTTTTGTGGGATGGCACCTTCCACTTTTAACAGCAAATAATCACAGCACCAAGGTACCCTCCTCATAAAGGTATAGCAGAGGTGTGGTGAACAGGAGCCATTGCCCTACTGTGATGGTGGTGAACACAACAAGCTTAGTGGGAATGAAGAAATCCTAGTGACATATAGCTTTACACAACTCTCATTAGGCACCCACCTCAATGTGTAACATCCCATAAATTATAGCCAGTACAATAAACAGCCATGAATTATCATTCTCTCTATGAGTTATTACTGGTAAAGACTTTATACCTCATTGCTACTAGAGTTTTGACAGTTTCCCTCATTGCTTTCCTCACTAATGATTTTAACAAGTCTGGGACAAGGGGGGTTAGTGAGGTGGGGGTGACTGATTATGTTGCACAGTTTTCTTAGACCTGAAAAGCTAGAGGTTAAACTGCTTTGCAGTAGAAAAGATGATTGACTCACCAACATTTCTCATTACTGCACTTCTCTGGGAATGATTTTATGCATTCACCTTGCTGTTCTCCTCATCATTTGGATCATGTATGGGAGAAATCGGTAGTAACATAGTTAAGCTAATAATATTGAAGGTGGAACTGGAAAAAAAGAAAATAATCAATAAAATAACATTTAGTGCTTAGGTCAACAGCAAATTTAACAATGTTTTATTGGTGCAGGTTCCAACCCAGCAGTATTCTATAGGTATCTCATTCTATCCACAAATTGGAGGTGTGGGTGAAGACCAGCCCATAAAGAGAGTTAGACAGTAATCTCAGGTGACAAAGTCTGGTTAATGTTGAAACTTAACTAAGTTTTTTAATGATTACTTTTACTTCTGATGTGGAGAGAGATGTATTTGTAATTTTTTTTAGTCTCTGGTACTCAAGTAATTTTTCTTAGACAATCCTTTGGGTACACTGTACTGTGCAATAGAAAAGACTCCAATGGTGCTTTGTTGTTGTTTAGTCCTTAAGTCGTGTCTCACTCTTCGTGACCCCATGGACCAGAGAATGCCAGGGCCTCCTGTCTTCCACTGCCTCCCAGAGTTTGGTCAAATTCATGTTGGTAGCTTCAATGACACTGTCTAACCATCTTGTCCTCTGTCGTCCCCTTCTTGTCTAGCCTTCACATTTTTCCAACATCAGTGTCTTTTCCAGGGGGTCTTCTCTTCTCATGAGATGGCCAAAGGATTGGAGCCTCAGCTTCAGGATCTGTCCTTCCAGTGAGCACTCAAGGTTGATTTCTTTTACAATGGATAGGTTTGTTCTCCTTGCAGTCCAGGGGACTCTCGAGAGTCTCCTCCAGCACCACAATTCAAAAGCATCAATTCTTTGGTGGCCAACCTTCTTTATGGTCCAGCTCTCACTTCTATACACCACTACTGGAAAAACCATAGATGTGACTATGCAGACCTTTGTTGGCAAGGTGATGGCTCTCCTTTTAAGATGTTTGTTACATACAGCACTGATGGTACCTGTCTGTCATGGGTTTGGAGCGAAAGTTCCATCCTATGGGGAGTGGAAGGCGGGACATCAGGGGGAGGAGCTGTACTGTATATATATTTGGAGCTTGTGTGGAGAAGTTTAGTAGAAGAAGCTGGAGTGGGAGTCTGTGTGTCAGACTGAGTACAACTGTGTGTCAGTTAGTACCTACCTGATAGGTTCAGGTTTCTTTATAGGTAGCCAGAACTGATAGGTTCAGGGTCTGTGCTTTACTGTAAAGTGTTCTGTGTGAACCAAACTGTTGTATGTATGATTGAGACTAAGCCACGTTACAGTATCTTATTTACTTGATCTTTTTATTTACCCTGTTTGTTGTTTAAATAAACCTTGTTCTTTTGTTTGTTAAAAATCCATCCCTGGTCTGTGTGACTCCTTATAGGGAATGGTTGGTGGCAGCTTAGTGAAAGTGTGGCATACTCCAGTAGGTCTGGGGTTGTCACATTGATTGCTGTCCAGCGTGTGGGATACGACTGGTCCAGTTGTCCAGTGGTCCAGCAAAGCCTTGGCAAGTGTGCCCAGAGCAAGGGGGGTCTAGTCAGGGACAATCTGAGGGCGCGTAGGTAATCTTCTAGGCTTACCTCACGGGGAGGTAGGCTAGTGGAAGAACGTGCCAACTTAGATTGGTGGGACTAGATTAGGGAGCTCTGAGGCAACCTGTTTTGGCGGGAAAAGGCTGAGGCAAAGCTGTGTGAAGTAACAGTGATCTAGCCTGTCTGCTGAGAGGCCTAGCAGAGGGGGGTGGATTCTGCCTGGCAACAGTTGCAAGTTGGTGCTGAAGGAACAGCAGCAATCTATAGAAGGCTGTTTCTGAGGCAAAAGGAAAAAGTTGTCGCTTTATTTTGAGGCTTGACTTTTGAAGGCAGCCTGTTCTGGGGGGGGATTATGCCCTTGACTCGAAGCCAAATGGCAGAAATGGATGAAGTGAGAGAACCACAGGTAGACCAAGGTTCTGAGGAGGAATTTGGCTCAGTGCAGGATGAGAACACGGGAGAACAGACCTCAGAACTCAGAAAAATGGTCCTAGCCCAACAGCATGAACTGAGGGTGAGGGAGATGGAGGAAAGGGAAAGAGAGAAACAAAGACAATTTGAATTAGAGAGAGAGAGAATGGAAAGAGAAGAAAGATTGGAGAGAGAGAGGATGGCGTTTGAGTTAAGAAAATTGGAAATGATGAACCAGAACAATAATAACAATAGAGATTCTGAGATGGGCCAATTGTCTAAAACTGACCTGAAGAAATTCCCTGTGTACCACAAGGGAGATTGCCCTGAGGTGTTCTTTTCCCTCGTGGAAAGAGCGTTTGTGGACTTCTCAGTAAGGGAAACTGAGAAGATGACCATTATGCGATCTTTAATCAGTGGCAGCCTGGCAGAAGTCTATGCAGAGATGCCAGTGGAACTGTTGAAAGACTTCGCTGAGTTTAAAAAACTGGTGTTTGCCAGACATGGGATAAATGCGGAACAGCTGAGGCAAAGATTCAGGTCACTCACAAAGAAACCAGAGCAGACTTTTACCCAAGTGGGGGCCCAACTGGTGAGGTTGCTAGAGAAATGGCTGTCTCAGGAGGGGACAGAGACCTTCCAGCAGCTCAAAGACCTGATAGCGCTGGAACAGTTTTATTCAGTCCTGCATGGGGAACTGAAGTTCCAGGTGAGGGAGAGGAAACCGAAATCTGTGACAGAGGCGGCAGAGATCGCAGATTTTATTTACCAAATAAGAAAGCCCTTAGGTGCTGAGGGGAAATCTGTAGGTAAACCCAAAGAAACCTACAGCAAGTACTCTCAGGGACCAGGGAAAAACCAGCAAGGGGGAGGGGCCCATGTTGAAGGGAAGCCCTCAGACATGAAACCACAAAGACCTCAGATTTTGGAGGGAAAACCAAAACCAGATGAGAAGGACTCCAAGTACAGCAGAAAATGTTATTTCTGTCAAGGAAAGGGCCATCTAATCTCAGAGTGTGAGAAATTAAAGCAGCTAAAGGGAAATGTGCCTCATGATTTGAGTGGAACCAAGCCAAAAGCTGGCAGCTTAGTTAAAGTGTGATATATCCCAGTAGGTCTGGGGTTGTCACAATGTTGTCTAGGTTTGTCATTCCTTTCCTCCCAGGAAGCAGGTGTCTTTTAATTTCGTGGCTGCTGTCACCATCTGCAATGATCATGGAGCCCAAGAAAGTAAAATCTGTCACTGCCTCCAGATCTTCCCCTTCTATTTGCCAGGAGGTGATGGGGCCCGTGGCCAATGATCTTAGTTTTTTGATGTTGAGCTTCAGATCATTTTTACTTTCTCCTCTATCACCCTCATTAAGAGGTTCTTTAATTCCTCCTCACTTTCTGCCATCAGAGTGGGATCATCTGTGTATCTGAGGTTGTTGATATTTCTTCCAGCAATCTTAATTTTCAGGAGATGGATAAGGTGGTCAGACACTCCCATTTCCTTAAGAACATGCCATAGTTTGCTGTGGTCCACACAGTCAAAGGCTTTTGCATAGTCAATGAAGCAGAAGTAGATGTTTTCCTGGAAGTCTCTGGCTTTCTTCATAATCCAGGGCATGTTAGCAATTTGGTCTCTAGTTCCTCTGCCCCTTCAAAATCAAGTTTGTATTTCTGACAGTTCTTGATCCACATACTGCTGAAGCCTACCTTGTAGGATTTTGAGCATAACCTTGCTAGCATGTGAAATGAGTGCAATTGTATGGTAGTTGGAGCATTCTTTGGCACTGCCCTTCTTTGGGATTGGAATGTAGACTGATCTTTTCCAATCCTCTGGCCACTGCTGAGTTTTCCAAACTTGCTGGCATATTGAGTGTAGCACCTTAACAGTGTCATCTTTCAAGAATTTAAACAGTTCAACAGGAATGCCATCACATCCACTAGCCTTGTTGTTAGCCACGCTTTCTAAGGCCCACTTGACTTCACTCTCCAGGATATCTGGCTCAGGGTCAGCAATCACACTCTCTGGGTTGTCCAAGATATCCAGATCTTTTTGGTATAATTACTCTGTGCATTCTTGCCACCTCCTCTTGATGTCTTCTGCTTCTGTGAAGTCCCTCCCATTTTTGTCCTTTATCATATCCTTCTTTGCACAAAAGGTTCCTTTAATATCTTTATTGAACAAATCTCTGGTTATGCCCTTTCTGTTATTTTCCTTTATATCTTTGCAGTGTTCGTTTAAGAAGGCCCTCTTGTCTCTCCTTGCTATTCTTTGGAAGTCTGTGTTCAGTTTTCTGTAACATTCCCTATCTCCCTTGCATTTTGTTTCCCTTCTCCTCTCTGCTATTTGTAAGGCCTCATTGGAAAGCCACTTTGCTTTCCTGCATTTCCTTTTCTTTGGTATGGTTTTTGTTGCTGCCTCCTGTAAAATGGTACAGGCCTCCATCCATAGTTCTTCAGGCACTCTATCCACCAAATTTAGCTCATTAAATCTATTCTTCACTTCCACTGTGTATTCATAAGGGATTTGGTTTAGATTATAACTGACTAGCCCAGTGGTTTTTCCTACTTTCTTTAGTTTAAGCTTCAATTAGCTTTAGTTTAAACTTCAATTAGTTCAAGCTTCAATTAGCCGCTCCGAGTAGACATGGTCTAGAGGGGCGGGGTAAAAATCAAATAAATAAATAAATAAATACATAAATAAATAAATAAATAAATAAATAAATAAATAAATAAATAAATAAATTTTGCTATAAGAAGCTGATGATCAGAACCACAATCAGCTCCAGATCTTGTTTTTGCTGGCTGTATACAGCTTATCCATCTTTGGCTGCAGAGAATATAATCAATCTGATTTTGGTATTGCCCATTTGGTGATGTCCATGTGTAGAGTCACCTCTTGTGTTGTTGGTAAAGAGTGTTTGTGATGACCAGCTTGTTCTCTTGACAAAACCCTACTAGCCTTTGCCCTGCTTCATTTTGAACTCCAAGGCCAAATGTACCTGTTGTTTCTTTTATCTCTTGACTCCCTACTTTAGCATTCCAATCCCCTAGAATGAGAAGAACATCCTTCTTTGGTGTCAGTTCTCAAAGGTGTTGTAAGTCTTCATAGAACTGGTCAATTTCAGCCTCTTCAGCATGGGTGATCGGTGCATAAACTTGGATGACTGCGATGTTGAAAGGTCTGCCTTGGATTTGTATTGAAATCTTTCTATCGTTTTTGAGATTGTATCCCAATACAGATTTTCCCACTCTTTTGTTGACTATGAAGGCTACTCTGTTTCTTCTACGGGATTCTTGCCCACAGTAGTAGATATGATAATCATCTGACTTGAATTCGCCCATTCCCATCCATTTTAGTTCACTGACGCCCAGGATGTCAATATTTATTGCCATCTCCTGTTTGACCACATCCAGCTTATCAAGGTTCAGAGATCTTACATTCCAGGTTCCTATGGAGTATTTTTCTTTGCAGCATCGGACTTTCCTTTCACTTCCAGAGGCGTCTGCAGTTGAGCATCCTTTTGGCTTTGGCCCAACCACTTAATTAGCTCTGGAGCTACTTGTCCTTGTCCTCCACTCTTCTTCAGTAGCATGTTGCACGCCTTCCAACCTGAGGGGTTCATCTTTCAGAGACATATCTTTTTGTCTTTTGTTTCTGTCCATGGTGTTTTCTTGGCAAAGTTACTGGAGTGGCTTGCCAGTTCCTCCTCAAGGTGGATCATGTTTAGTCAGTGTAATGACCAAGGGTCCTCTAGAGGACACCTGGACGGCGGACAGAGAGTAATTAGGAGTCTGCACACTCTATTGGTGCTGAGAGAGTCCTGGATCTCAGCAAGGCCTGTGCACAACACCCTCTCACAAGTCTGTCCTAATAAGAATACTCTTGTATCTTAGGATATTTCAGATAGGAAACCATGTGGGTTTTGTAGTCCTTAGACATACTAAGCTCCACAGGTTAGGACTCATTAAGTAAAATTTGGCCGAGGCAATACCATCATGGATGACCTATGACAGTTTACTGTTCAAGAGACCAATTGATTTTTATAATCATTGTTTTATTAAAGAAAACAGAAAATTCCATAAAGAAATAGTCATGTTATGCAAAAGCATGCAAATGATCAGTTTCCAGGTTAGTTACAAAATTGTAATGAAGTAAAGAATCCATGAAAAATATAAAAGTATTAAAAATAGTAAAAGTTCCAAGAATTCAAGTAAACAATTAAAAACTGGTTAAGAAGGGAAAAAAGGCAGGTGCCTCCCCTCTAATCTAAAAAGGTAATCCATTAGGAAAACAAAATGAAGAAAATAATCCAAATAAGGGTAAAAGTCCAAAGTCCATCATTATCTTGTAAAAAGAAAAATCCTGTAAAAGAAATATCCTATTGCCTATGGACAGTGAGGAGTTAGCTTGGAATAATATGGCCTAGATTGATCAGACAATATGGATTAGTTTTTAGAGAGGTGTGATTATTAGCAATAGTAAAATTAATAATCACACCTCTCTAAAAACTAATCCATATTGTCTGATCAATCTAGGCCATATTATTCCAAGCTAACTCCTCACTGTCCATAGGCAAAAGTTCCTTTTCCAAGCTTAGCTGGCATATCCCTTATCTCCTTCTTCTCACAGTATCATCCAATCACAGTACGACACTGGGTAAACAGTCCTGTTCTTCTGCTCCATTCCTTTCCCATGGGTAACAGATGTTATTTGGGCTTTGTTGGTCTGCAATAAGCCACAGCAAAGTCCATCTATCTTATCGTGGAATGTTCTTCTCAGGCCTTCAGAAGAGCATTCTCCCATCCTCCTACTAGGAGATACTTTGTTAGCATTGCAGAAATCATCTATGCAGAGAACCAATATGAAATCCCTCTTACATTATTCACCTACTACAAAACCCATCTTCGGTACAAGATCTCAACCAAATATCCCATCTCATGACATTCAGAACTCTCCATTATGACCTGACTGTCTTGGGTGTCCCTGCACAGCATTGCCAATAGGTTCTCTGAATTATTTTTTTATTTATTTTTTATTTTATTTATTAAATTTAAACCCTGCCCATCTAGATTGACATCTGCTCTGGGCGGCTAACAATAATAAACAAAATAAAAACAATATAATAAAATAAAACAACAACAATAGAATATATACAACCATCTTGCAAATACCTGAATATGAGTCATCTAGGACAGAGGAAGGCTTTAAAGTTTGGTTAGGCCAAGCTTCAGCCAAGCTTCTTGTTCCTGCTCCATTGATTATAATATTCTTTTGAATATCTGAGACAATCCTCAGTTTTCTTGCTGAACAAGGGCCATTAGCAGGGTCATTTCCTCACCCCCCTGTGGAGGACTTGTGAGTGTCTCCACTGGGGGTGGTACCTGGGGAATATTGCCTTACTCATCATCTTTCATACCCACGAGGGGCACCCATTACTGATGCCATCCCACTGAATTTTTACATAGTACTACGTTGACTTATTAACTTGTGGCAGTTGGCTGCTGAAGTTAGTTACACTAGCAAGTGTAGCTGACAAGATTCTGACTGCTGCTGCTGCATCTTAGAAACTTTAGCAGTGGTCCCCAACCTTTTTAATGCCAGGGACTGGTATTGTTGAGGACTGGGGGGCCGCCGCCGCTGGTGTCTGTGAATGGGGAGGTGGGGACATCCGTGTGTGGGCTTCTACTGCCCTACCTCACCGATCCCCTCTGCCCCACATCTACTACTGCCGGCCTGGCACGCTCAAGTCCTGCTGCCCACAGTCCAACCCTGATGACCGCCTCCCCAGCTCCAGCACATCTTCGGTGGAACCCCCGCACCCTGGGGTGCTCTGGTAAGCTTGGGGGGCAATGTGAAGGGGTGCTCCTCCTACCCATGTGGGAAAAGGAGAGCACCAGCCGGTGGGTGGGGTCACCCGGTTCAGAATGGGTCCCCCAAACGGTTGCTCCCTCCCTGTAGGAGCCTGGGGGTCCCACAACCGCTGCTGGCCATGGGCTTATATGGCTGCCTATATCTCACGCTCCTGGCCATTGACAGGCTGCACCTCTGCTACCTCCACCAGCACTGCCTCAGCCGCCTGCTTCACAACCACCTTGCACAATGGCTCCTCCGACACCCCCGCCCCGAGGTGCCCGCAGGCAGGAAAAGTGATGGGAAAGGGCGGCTCAGTCACATCCACGTGATGTCACCGCCCTGCGCCCTGTCAAAGAAAATGGCATCGCATCCGCACCACCAGGAGACTCCTTTCCTCTTGTCACCTGCTCCCCCAGAGCAGGTCTCAGAGCTCCTCTGGGAGGGCAATGACCACTTTCAGGCTGGGTGCTATGAGGAGTCTCTGGCCACTTTCACACATGCCCTCAGCCTCTGTCCGTCTGCAGCGGAGCCCAGTCCACAATGCACCATCCTCTACTGCAACCAGGCCACCTGCCACCTCAAGCTTGTGTGTCGCTTGGCTCGGGGGCAGAAGGGGTGGTTAGCAAAGGCCAGCGAAGGGAATGAGGGGACTAGACAGGGAAAGGGATGCTGTGCTGGTGGGCTGCCCTTCCACATCCTTGGCAGTCTAAAGTAACTCGGCAGTGCAGCATGGTGCTTGCAAGAATCAGCTGTGCTGGGGTGAGTGTGTGCGGGGGGTCTATCTATGCGGCTCAGGCCGCGGACCTGAGATTGGGGACCTCTGCTTTAAGGGACAAGAACAGCTACTAGAATTATAAAAATGTATTGTATCTCACATGCCTTGTTTACCCTGCAGTGCAATTCTGTCTGACATCAGTTAAGTAATTATAGGTAATCTAATGTTGAGTTGAGGGACATGGTGGTGCTACGGGTTAAACCGCAAAAGCCTCTATGCTGCAAGGTTGGAAGGCCAGCAGTTGTAAGATCGAATCCATGCAATGGAGTGAGCTCCCGTTGCTTGTCCCAGCTCCTGTCAACCTAGCAGTTCAAAAGCTAGGTGCAGAGTAAAGCAAATGCAAGTAGATAAATAGTTACCACAATGGTGGGAAGGTAATGGTGTTCCATGTCTAGTCACGCTGGCCACGTGACCACATGGAAACTGTCTTTGGACAAACGCTGGCTCTACAGCTTAGAAATGGAGATGAGCACCACACCCTAGAGTCAGACACAACTGGACTAAATGTCAAGGGGAACCTTCACCTTTACCTAATGTTGAGTTGGCCATGAATTCCTCACTCAAGGGAGTTTTGTTTTGTTTTTGTTTTAAGGAGGTTAATCAGTTTTTATTTTTAAACAAATAGTGTATTCTACAATAGGGTATTCTACAAGACATATACTCCTCTCCCCAATTCATGTTCTCTGTCACGATTTCTTCCACATCACAGTTCCATTTTCTTTTCCATTTTGAACCTCTCTCCTCCTTTCTATCACCTTCTTTGTCCTGCTTCTGCATTGTTGTTACAAAGACTAGATACCCTAACTTGGAAATTACATTCAAACAAGTGCAATACTTAATTGTTGGCATTCTTCCCTTTATGTTAGCCACTCCTTTACCACAATGCAATAGACCAGTGATGTCAACTTGATCCAAAGGGCTTCAGATAGATTACCATACCTTTTTTCCCTCTTCCCATCCTCCAGTCACTGAATAGTGCTCTTTCTCTATCTCCACTCTGGTGCTTTAGGGAGAGGAACTGTCGAATATCTTAGGAAATTGTAATCCTCCATTTTAAGTAGGATAAAAATAATGATTGTGATAAAATTAATGTTAACATCTTGTTAGCCATTTTTGTCGCATTAGACCAGAAAGAGATTTTTATTATTTTCTCCTTCTCTTGCTCACCAAATTTCTATTTACAGTTAAAGTATGCCCCCTAGTGAACAAATCATGAATATCGCCATTGGAATACTCTGCTTCCTTTTCCAATGAACCAGGAAAAGGTAGGCTTTTTGAGGCATATGCAAGAATTAATGTAACATCAGTTGGGTGCCCTCTTTTTTTATGTGCAACTATAGAACAGCCAGTTGTGGTTTCACTCCATCTTATTTTATCCTGCACTGTAATTAGCAATGTTCAGCTAGACAGAAAGAGACAGAGAGAGAGAGAGAGACAGAGAGAAAGAAGATCAGATGTGGAGTTTGTCTTTTATTGTACAGGTACAAAATGTAATACTATAAGACACAAGACAAAGACACCACTCTGTATCCCTCTTTATTTCTTGTGATATCTTACACAAAACAGGTGTGAATGTAATTCTGGCAGTTGTGGTGCAAAAAAACACCCATTCCCAAGCTCAAGTGAGATGACTTCATAATATTTGTGTCTTCACCTGGCCTCCTGTATCACATCATGCACTTCAAACTGAATGTGGCAAATGATCTCTCTTCATTTCATGTCTCCAATGAAGTGAGTTGGGGCATGCATCATTTTTTTAGTGTGGGATAATATTTATTGCAAACATATAAGTGAAATTTCAAGGCTGTTCAAAGCTTCATGAGCCTAGAAGCTGCCATTTTAGATTTCTCAGAATCTCAAATTCAGTGGATCTTTGATAGTCTCCAGTAAGGTCCAATCATTTTCCTGAAAACTGTATATCAGCCCTGAACCAATGAAGATGGAAAGTTGGTTTTGCACTCTCCTTCATCACTGCTCCACTTTCAATTCAGTTTTCATCTCCAGTCTTTATTAACTTAGATTATCTCCTCAAGATTCATAGCCCTCTCTTAGGTCTCTCAAAATTAAAATTTAGAGTAGGTGCACATTTCTAGCTAGATGTTTGTTAGAGAAGAACAATTGTGCATTTTTCACTTAACATAAAATAAATACTAGCCACGTGGCTTTTGAACGTGTCAGGGATAGACTACCACAGAGTATATACATATATATAAGTATATATTTATTCATGGTCATTCAGGGTTTCACATTCCAGGTGTACAAGGAATGTGAAAGCCTGGAGAGAAATAATTATTGACTAGTAGAAAATGGCAATGCATCCTAAGATAACACATTCCTGCAGAGAAATACAGGAGGAGGAGACTGGCTGTCCCATTGAGAGCATCTGGATCAATGTAGCTGGGGCAAAAAACAAGAAGAACATGGTATTTGGAGTTTACTACCATCCACCCAATCAGAAGAGTATGTGGATGAAACTTTTGAAAAACAAATTGCAAGAGTTTCAAAGAGACATTATGTCAATTATCGTGATATATGTTGGAAGGCATATTCGGCCAAGTATGGCCTTTCCAAGAAATTCCTGGCCTGTGTGGCTAACAATTTTCTCCTACAACAAGTGAAGAGAGAAACTAGAGCAGTGGTTCTTAACCTTTGTTACTCAGGTGTTTTTGAACTGCAACTCCCAGAAACTCCAGCCAGCAGAGCTGATGGTGAAGGCTTCTGGGAGTTGCAGTCCAAAAACATCTGAGTAACAAAGGTTAAGAACCAGTGAACTAGAGGGCTAGCAATCCTTGATTTGATTCTAACCAATAGAGATGACTTGGTGGAGAAAGTGACAGTAAGGGGGAAATTTTTTTTGGAACTTCTAAATCTAGGGGTGTAGCAATTATAATTTTCAAAAACTGTGAATTTAAAGTAGAAAAGGTAGTAAAAGATTGTAATGGTAGATTTATAATAATGCAAGGTAAAATGGGGTTGGAAGAATATACTTTGGTAAATGTTTACACACCTAATAATAAACAAGGAGAATTTTATGATTTGGTTTTTAAAGAAATGGAAAAGGTAAAGAAAGGTTATGTTATTATGGCAGGAGATTTCAACATGGTTATGGATAAGATAAAAGACAAAACTGCATACGGTCGGAATGATATTTATCATAGAAACACAATATTAAGTAAAAAGATAAAAAATAACCATTTGAAGGATATTTGGAGAGAAATGAAAGGTGATGAAAAGAGATATAGTACTTATTTTTCAGTAGTGCACAATACTTACTCCAGAATAGATTATATATTTACATCTCAAGATTTAATTTCTAAGATTGTCGATACTGAAATAAACCCTATTAAAATAACAGATCATGCACTGATGTTAATAGAGATTGAAATAAAGAAAGATTATAAAGACTCCAAAAGATGGAGAATCGATAATAATATTCTGCAGTATCCAGAAATAATAGAAAAGATAAAGAAGGAATGGCTAGAATTATGGACAATAAATGAAACAGGAGGTGCTAAATTAGGCCTGTTGTGGGACATAATGAAAGCAATCACAAGAGGAATAACATTAAGAGAATCGTGTAAATTAAAAAAATTAAGGAGGGACATGTGAAAAAACTAGAAGATTTGAAAAACTTAGAAAATAGATTTTTTACAGAAAGAGATAGAAGAATATTAATAGAAATTCAGGCTAAGAGAAAGGAATTAGATAATATAGAAATAGAGAAAGTTCAAATTGTTAGCTAAAATGTGTAAAAATAAACGAGCAAAAAATTCAATAGGGATAATTAAAGATCAAACAGGTAAAATTGTAATATAATGAAAGAAAAATTGAAGATTTTTCATGAATTTTTTCAGAAACTATATAAAGGAAATAACGTAAAGAAAGAATGTCTAGAACAATATATAAATGATAATTTAAAAACTAAATTATCGGAAGATGATAAAAGAATATTAGAAGAAGAGATCAATGAACAAGAGATTGCTGAAGTCATAAATAAATTAAAAAATGGTAAAACACCAGGTCCTGACGGATTGGGTCCAGAATATTATAAACACTTTAGCACCATATTGATACCTAAGCTAAAAATGATTTATAATAAGATAATGGAAGGAGAGACAATACCAGCTTCATGGAAGCATTCATTAACAATTCTTATTCTAAAACCCAATAAGGATCAAACAGATCCGGGATCCTATAGACCTATATCTTTAATAAACCAAGATGCTAAGGTTTTTACCGCTATATTGGCAAATAGAATAAATAGATTTATAGCAAATTATATTAAAGAAGACCAATGTGGTTTCATTAAGGGTAGACAAATGGACAATTTAAATAGACGAGTTTTAAATGTTATACATGAAATAGAAAAAGAAAAAATAAAAGCAATGATTTTATAATTGGATATATTTAAAGCCTTTGATTGTGTTGAATGGTCAACACTAAAACTTCTTATAAGAGGTTGGGGATTTGGTAAAAAGTTTAGAGGGGTTATAGATCAATTATACTTAGATAATACTTCAGAAATAATAGTTAATGATGGTCTAACGAAAAGATCTTTCTAGGCCGAGGTACTAGACAAGGCTGCCCACTTTCTTTCTTTCTTTCTTTCTTTCTTTCTTTCTTTCTTTCTTTCTTTCTTTCTTTCTTTCTTTCTTTCTTTCTTTCTTTCTTTCTTTCTTTCTTTCTTTCTTTCTTCTTTCCTTCCTTCATTCATTCTTTCATTATTTCTTTCTTTCTTTCCTTCTTTCTTTCCTACTTTCTTTCTTTACTTCTTTCCTTCCTTCATTCTTTTTCTTTCTTTCTTTCTTTCTTTCTTTCTTTCTTTCTTTCTTTCTTTCTTTCTTTCTTTCTTTCTTTCTTTCTTTCCTTCCTTCCTTCCTTCTTTCTTTCCTTTCTTCTTTCTTTCTTTCTTTCCGTCTTTCTTTCTTTCTTTCTTTCTTTCCTTCCTTCTTTCTTTCTTTCTTTCTTTTTTCTTTCTTTTTTTCTTTCCGTCTTTCTTTCCTTCCTTCTTTCTTTCCTTTCTTCTTTCTTTCTTTCTTTCCGTCTTTCTTTCCTTCCTTCTTTCTTTCCTTCTTTCTTTACTTCATTCTTTCTTTCTTTCTTTCTTTCTTTCTTTCTTTCTTTCTTTCTTTCTTTCTTTCTTTCTTTCTTTCTTTCTTTCTTTCCTTCCTTCCTTCCTTCTTTCTTTCTTTCCTTCCTTCTTTCTTTCTTTCTTTCTTTCCTTCTTTCTTTCCTTCCTTCCTTCTTTCTTTCTTTCCTTCTTACTTTCCTTCTTTCTTTCTTTCTTTCCTTCTTTCTTTCCTTCCTTCCTTCCTTCCTTCCTTATTTCTTTCTTTCTTTCTTTCTTTCTTTCTTTCTTTCTTTCTTTCTTTCTTTCTTTCTTTCATTCTTTCCTTCTTTCTTACTTCCTTCCTTCTTTCCTTCTTTCTTTCCTTCCTTCCTTCCTTCTTTCTTTCCTTCTCTCCTTCTTTCTTTCTTTCTTTCCTTCTTTCTTTCTTTCCTTCATACTTTCTTTCTTTCTTTCCTCCTTTCTTTCTTTATTTCCTTCCTTCCTTCTTTCTTTCTTTCTTTCTTTCTTTCCTTCCTTGTTTCTTTCTTTCCTTCTTTCTTTACTTCATTCTTTCTTTTCTTTCTTTCTTTCTTTCTTTCTTTCTTTCTTTCTTTCTTTCTTTCCTTCTTTATTTCTTTATTTCTTTCCTTCTTTCTTTCCTTCCTTCCTTCTTTCTTTCTTTCCTTCTTTCTTTCCTTCTTTCTTTCTTTCTTTCTTTCATTCTTTCTTTCTTTCCTTCCTTCCTTCTTTCCTTCCTTCCTTGTTTCTTTCGTTCCTTCTTTCTTTCTTTCTTTCTTTCTTTCTTTCTTTCTTTCTTTCTTTCTTCTTTCCTTTCTTTCCTTCTTTCGTTCTTTCTTTATTTCTTTATTTCTCTCTTTCTTTCTTTCTTTCTTTCTTTCTTTCCTTCTTTCTTTCTTTCTTTCTTTCCTTCTTTCCTTCTTTCTTTCCTTCCTTCTTTCTTTCCTTCTTTCTTTCCTTCCTTCCTTCTGTCTGTCTTTCTTTCATTTTTTACTTCCTTCTTTCTTTCTTTCTTTCTTTCCTTCCTTCTTTCTTTCTTTCTTCTTTCCTTTCTTTCCATCCTTCTTTCTTTCCTTCTTTCTTTCTTTCCTTCTTTCGTTCTTTCTTTCCTTCCTTCTTTCCTTCTTTCTTTCTTTCCTACTTTCTTTCTTTCTTTCGTTCCTTCTTTCTTTCCTTCCTTCTTTCTTTACTTCTTTCTTTCTTTCTTTCTTTCCTTCTTTCTTTCTTTCCTTCATTCTTTCCTTCCTTCCTTCTTACTTTATTTCTTTCTTTCTTTCTTTCCTTCTTTCTTTCTTTCCTTCATTCTTTCTTTCATACTTTCGTTCTTTCGTTCTTTCCTTCCTTCTTTCTTTCTTTCTTTCTTTCTTTCTTTCTTTCTTTCTTTCTTTCTTTCTTTCTTTCTTTCTTTCTTTCTTTCTTTCCTTCTTTCTTTCTTTCCTTCTTTCTTTCTTTCCTTCTTTCCTTCCTTCCTTCATTCTTTCTTTCTTTCTTTCCTTCTTTCTTTCTTTCTTTCCTTCTTTCTTTCCTTCCTTCCTTCCTTCATTCCTTCTTTCTTTACTTCCGTTCTTCATTTCTTTCTTTCCTTCTTTCTTTCTTTCCTACCTTCTTTCCCTTTTTCTTTCTCTCCTTCCTTCTTTCTTTCTTTCTGTATTTATTTATTTATTTCCTTTCTTTCTTTCTTCTTTCCTTCTTTCTTTCTTTCTTTCTTTCCTTCCTTCCTTCCTTCCTTCCTTCTTTCTTTCTTTCCTTCCTTCCTTATTTCTTTCTTTCTTTCCTATCATCCTTCCTTCCTTCTTTCTTTCTATCTTTCCTTCTTTCTTTCTTTCATTCTTCCTTTCTGTCTTTTTTTCTTTCTTTGGTTCTTTCTTTCCTTCTTTCTTTTTTCCTTCCTCCTTTCTTTCTTTCTTCGTTTCTTTCTTTCTTTCTTTCTTTCTTTCTTTCTTTCTTTCTTTCTTTCTTTCTTTCTTTCTTTCTTTCTTTCTTTCCTTTTTTCTTTCTTTCCTTCTTTCTTTCTTTCCTTCCTTCTTTCTTTCTTATTTTCCTTCCTTCTTTCCTTCATTCTTTCTTTCCTTCTCTCCTTCTTTCTTTCTTTCTTTCTTTCTTTCTTTCTTTCTTTCTTTCTTTCTTTCTTTCTTTCTTTCTTTCTTTCTTTCTTTCCTTCTTTCCTTCTTTCTTTCCTTCTTTCTTTCTTTCTTTCCTTCTTTCTTTCCTTCCTTCCTTCAGTCTGTCTTTCTTTCATTTTTTACTTCTTTCTTTCTTTCTTTCTTTCTTTCTTTCTTTCTTTCTTTCCTTCCTTCTTTCTTTCTTCTTTCCTTTCTTTCCTTCTTTCTTTCCTTCTTTCTTTCTTTCCTTCTTTCGTTCTTTCTTTCCTTCCTTCTTTCCTTCTTTCTTTCTTTCCTACTTTCTTTCTTTCTTTCTTTCCTTCTTTCTTTCCTTCCTTCTTTCTTTACTTGTTTCTTTCTTTCTTTCTTTCCTTCTTTCTTTCTTTCCTTCATTCTTTCCTTCCTTCCTTCTTTCTTTCTTTCTTTCTTTCTTTCTTTCCTTCCTTCTTTCGTTCTTTCCTTCATTCTTTCTTTCATACTTTCGTTCTTTCGTTCTTTCCTTCCTTCTTTCTTTCTTTCTTTCTTTCTTTCTTTCTTTCTTTCTTTCTTTCTTTCTTTCTTTCTTTCTTTCTTTCATTCTTTCTTTCTTTCCTTCTTTCCTTCCTTCCTTCATTCTTTCTTTCTTTCTTTCCTTCTTTCTTTCTTTCTTCCCTTCTTTCTTTCCTTCCTTCCTTCATTCATTCCTTCTTTCTTTCCTTCCGTTCTTCATTTCTTTCTTTCCTTCTTTCTTTCTTTCCTACCTTCTTTCCCTTTTTCTTTCTCTCCTTCCTTCTTTCTTTCTTTCTATATTTATTTATTTATTTCCTTTCTTTCTTTCTTCTTTCCTTCTTTCTTTCTTTCTTTCTTTCCTTCCTTCCTTCCTTCTTTCTTTCTTTCCTTCCTTCCTTATTTCTTTCTTTCTTTCCTACCATCCTTCCTTCCTTCTTTCTTTCTTTCTATCTTTCCTTCTTTCTTTCTTTCATTCTTTCTTTCTGTCTTTTTATCTTTCTTTGGGTCTTTCTTTCCTTCTTTCTTTTTTCCTTCCTCCTTTCTTTCTTTCTTCGTTTCTTTCTTTCATTCTTTCTTTCTTTCTTTCTTTCTTTCTTTCTTTCTTTCTTTCTTTCTTTCTTTCCTTTTTTCTTTCTTTCCTTCTTTCTTTCTTTACTTCCTTCTTTCTTTCTTATTTTCCTTCCTTCTTTCCTTCATTCTTTCTTTCCTTCTCTCCTTCTTTCTTTCTTTCTTTCTTTCTTTCTTTCTCTCTCTCTTTCTTTCTTTCTTTCTTTCTTTCTTTCTTTCTTTCTTTCTTTCTTTCTTTCTTTCTTTCCTTCTCTCTTTCTTTCCTTCATACTTTCTTTCTTTCCTTCTTTACTTCCTTCCTGCCTATTTTCTTTCTTCCATCCTTCCTTCCTTCTTTCTTTCTTTCTTTCTTTCCTTCCTTCCTTCCTTCTTTCTTTCTTTCCTTCCTTCTTTCTTTCTTTCTTTCTTTCCTTCTTTCTTTCCTTCCTTCCTTCTTTCTTTTTTTCCTTCTTACTTTCCTTCTTTCTTTCTTTCTTTCCTTCTTTCTTTCCTTCCTTCCTTCCTTCCTTCCTTATTTCTTTCTTTCTTTCTTTCCTTCTTTCTTTCTTTCTTTCTTTCTTTCTTTCTTTCTTTCATTCTTTCCTTCTTTCTTACTTCCTTCCTTCTTTCCTTCTTTCTTTCCTTCCTTCCTTCCTTCTTTCTTTCCTTCTCTCCTTCTTTCTTTCTTTCTTTCCTTCTTTCTTTCTTTCCTTCATACTTTCTTTCTTTCTTTCCTCCTTTCTTTCTTTATTTCCTTCTTTCTTTCTTTCTTTCTTTCTTTCTTTCCTTCCTTGTTTCTTTCTTTCCTTCTTTCTTTACTTCATTCTTTCTTTTCTTTCTTTCTTTCTTTCTTTCTTTCTTTATTTATTTCTTTCCTTCTTTCTTTCTTTCTTTCTTTCTTTCTTTCCTTCTTTATTTCTTTATTTCTTTCCTTCTTTCTTTCCTTCCTTCCTTCTTTCTTTCTTTCCTTCTTTCTTTCCTTCTTTCTTTCTTTCTTTCTTTCGTTCTTTCTTTCTTTCCTTCCTTCCTTCTTTCCTTCCTTCCTTGTTTCTTTCGTTCCTTCTTTCTTTCTTTCTTTCTTTCTTTCTTTCTTTCTTTCTTTCTTTCTTTCTTTCTTTCTTTCTTCTTTCCTTTCTTTCCTTCTTTCGTTCTTTCTTTATTTCTTTATTTCTCTCTTTCTTTCTTTCTTTCTTTCTTTCTTTCTTTCTTTCTTTCTTTCTTTCTTTCTTTCTTTCTTTCTTTCTTTCTTTCTTCTTTCTTTCTTTCTTTCTTTCCTTCTTTCCTTCTTTCTTTCCTTCTTTCTTTCTTTTCCTTCTTTCTTTCCTTCATTCCTTCTGTCTGTCTTTCTTTCATTTTTTACTTCCTTCTTTCTTTCTTTCTTTCTTTCTTTCCTTCCTTCTTTCATTCTTTCTTCTTTCCTTTCTTTCCTTCTTTCTTTCTTTCTTTCTTTCTTTCCTTCTTTCGTTCTTTCTTTCCTTCCTTCTTTCCTTCTTTCTTTCTTTCCTACTTTCTTTCTTTCTTTCTTTCCTTCTTTCTTTCCTTCCTTCTTTCTTTACTTCTTTCTTTCTTTCTTTCTTTCCTTCTTTCTTTCTTTCCTTCATTCTTTCCTTCCTTCCTTCTTTCCTTCTTTCTTTCTTTCCTACTTTCTTTCTTTCTTTCTTTCCTTCTTTCTTTCCTTCCTTCTTTCTTTACTTCTTTCTTTCTTTCTTTCTTTCCTTCTTTCTTTCTTTCCTTCATTCTTTCCTTCCTTCCTTCTTACTTTCTTTCTTTCTTTCTTTCT